>NC_054753.1:1800785-2020785 GCF_018143015.1 Lytechinus variegatus
TTAATGAAAATGACTTAGTTTTGGTAAAAATACTTATAGCATGGCTTAACATAATCCAAGGCTATTCATGGATATGACCTTGGGTTGCTCTATTAATTGGCCTTAATATCCCATTAACTGGCCTTGTTTATCTTTGTACCCTTATTCAATTTTCCCAATTGTGGTGGAATAAAATGATGTCTCTTAAAGGCCACCGCACACCTTACGACCCGCATTATGCAACTCTACTGTCTGATTGGCTGGAGGTTGGATTGAGCTTGCGATCCAGTCATAAGGATTCAACATGTCAAATCCTTCCAATTTTCCTTGCGACTTGTCTCTGACTGGTCTGCGACTCTGAAGCTGACAAGCACTGTGACGTCACATCTCCCCTCACCCAGTCGCAAGCCAGTCGGCGCGACCGGTCGGGTCGTCGTTTTTTTTTTTTTTTTTTTTTTGCTTGTCAATTTTTTTCTGCATCCCCCCTAAATTCACGTGGACCCCCCCTGAAACGTGTGTTGTCCCCCCCCTAAAATGTACGTTGATGAGGTTTTTGTTTTTTTTGTTTTGTTTTTTTTTGGTCTTTTTTTTGCTTGTCAAAATTTTTTTGTTAGCAACTCCTAAAATTTAGGTTGATAACCTTTTTTGAGAGCGCTTGTCAAATTTTTTACCTGTGTCCATCCCAAAAATTCAGGTGGACACCCCCTAAATTTTTTGGCTTCCGCAGCCAATGGTAAGATGAACGGTGGCCTTAAGTTATCTTGCCCTCAATATACCAAAATTTAAAACCTGTGAAGTTTAACTTGTGTAGCTGTCACAGGCTTCTCTATTTCTTGATATATCAAGATGTCAAAAAGATCTCTAGCAGGGTAGCAATTTACTGATAGAATACATTATCGAATACTTGTTCAAACCTATAAGTCTCTGTCAACCACACTACCTTCTTACATTTCTTCATTATTTCAGCAACAAAGACCTACTTACTCTCTTCGTTCTGCTGCTCCTTCCTATGTAATTCCAAAGTCCAGAAAACAGGCCGGTTTCAACTCCTTTCAATCTCTTGCCCCCCGTCTTTGGAACAAACTCCCTCCATCTCTTCGAAACCTCTCTTCTCTTAACCTCTTCAAAAAACATCTCAAAACACACTTATATATAATCATAAACCTTAACTTGTCTTATGCAATTAACAGCGCTTTGTATCCTCTGGAAAAAGCGCTATATAAATCCAATTATTATTATTCCTTGGATGTTGATCTTGTTAATTGCAGGAGATATCTGACTTATAAGAATTCTTTATTCTGATTGTGATATAAGACAAATTGTCAGAACATAAATGACTATAAAGTGCAATGCTTAACCATCGTTACTATCATACTGTATATCCAAATGTTTGTTACATACATATGTCCCAACATATGTGAACATGTGCTTTTAGATCTACGGTAAACTTGATGATATTGTTTGTTATTTCGTAGGGAGTACCGAAAGATACTACAACTGAAGAGACTCTTAGGACATGTCTGAGCGAGATCGATAGATGCTATCAAGAAAACATCATGCCTTTCTTTCTTAATATGACCAGGTAATTAACCCATCTTCATCTTATTTTATGAGTAATCAATGAAAATTACATTAATTAGTTAGTTAAAACCATCGAGGTTTTATTATAAGTCTCCAAGTTTGGTTCAAATCTATAGCAATTGTTTGATGTTTTTTCCGTTTTTGTTGTTGCAATTTTAGGGTGCTGAAAGTATTTAAGTACATCCTAGGAATAATCTCAACAAAGTATGTAGTGTTCATGAACAATCATGCAGTAGACCTGGACCCCTTCTCACAAAGAAAAGCTGTGATCAATCCAATCGATTTTATCTGTTGAAGTTAATCTTTGTCCATCTAGGAGGTGTATACTCTGTCCCTTTGTAAATAATAAGGCGCTTACTACTGGCCTTTCTAAGCACAAAAACACGAAGGGGTATGACAGTTGGTCAAAACACTGACCAATGCTTGGGCCTAGTTCTGGAGAAAATTAATATCTTTGAATATACATCTAAATAAAGGTACCTTTGGATTTCCAACAATTAAGACACTGTTCTCATTACCATTCTTAAACTAGTTTACTGGAAACTAGTTTAACGTGTAATGAGAAAGGTTGAAACGGTCTTTGAAGTGATCTTCCAAACCGGTTTACAAAGCCACCTTGCGATGTAGTTTTGAAGATCACTTTTCCTCGTTAAACTGGTTTTAGCGTGAGTGAGGACACAACCATTCTTCAGGAAATAATCTCACATTTTGAGCGTGCTACTCCACACGCTGTATGTGGAATGCCGATGCTGCAGTTTCAAATTTTGCGCGAAGCATGTCACCAACTGAGAGTGTTCCCATAGCAACAAGACCACTTTACGCCAAGTGGGTTTGAAAACCACTTTCGGATAATCAAATGGGAACGCTAGCAAAGGGCTCTTTCAAAATAGTTTCCTGAACTGGGTTCCAGTAAACCAGTTTTAGAAAGTGTAATGAGAACGGTGTCTAAGATTGATTAAATCAATTGCAAATCTTTGTTTTGAGGGAGCCAACAATCCCGGCAAACCACCTCCCTCAAAATCAGTCTGCATTACTAGCCAGAAATGAAGTTGATGCTACCTGTACTTCCATGTTTAACTTGCCATTCCAATCTATTTTTCTGTTATTTTCTGACGACAGTGAAAGATGTGGATGGATCCCAGGTTTGGAGGAAGTTCCATCGAGTGTGGTGAGCGATTATCGTTGGATTCATGGCTTATCCATCACAGAGATGGAGATCATGCATGGTGCCTATCGCAAAGAAAATCCAAACTGTAAGTTCAAATCCTGGGGGGGGGGGCGGTATTCCGAAAACTTTCTTATCTCTTCCTATCTTTTCTCTCTATACAACCTATGCTGAGTGCGTAAATTTATGACCTGCGCGCATCTAATACCAACGTGTGCTAAAATGATAAGAACATCCTTTTTGCCAAGAGGGAATGCTTGACAGGAATAAGGAGACGTTTTCAGACAAAATGATGTTGCCACCATATTTCTATTATAGAGCTTTCTGTGAGCTGCCTCTCAAAACTCTTAGATATGAAGTTTTGACACCTCATGATATTAAATCTGTTTTTTGTTTCTTCTTAATTACATTATACATGTATTTTAGCCCTGTTTGCCTTGAGAGACGAGTCTTTCATCAGTGAGATACCTGAGAAATATAAACAGGAATTTGTTGATAGCAACCCCATAGCAACCCATAAACTCAAGATGCTCAAGGAGATGCTGCAGAATAGATTTGGGGTAAGTTACAACAGATTTCTTTCCGAAAGCTTAACTATTCTAAATTTGAGTATATAATTTTGTTTACAAATTTTCAGCATTACTCCTAATTGTTTTAAGATCAGTAAGCTCGATCTGCAATGAAAATCATAAGTCAATATAAATTGGAACCAGTGGGATTCGAACCTGCCATCTACTGCTTTCTGGGCAGCGACTTAACCACCAGGCTATTCTGGTTCACGGTTAAGCCACGAGGAACTTGACTTTAAATACCCTCGATCCTCTTCTTTCTGACTCATTAGTATCCGAATGCTGTCCGCCATGGACAATAGATAGTAAATGAAGAGGCTTTAATAGGAGGAAATTATAATTTGTTTACAAATTTTTGGCATTACTCCTATCTATTTTGAAAATTTTTTGAAAAATAATTTTGAACAATTCAGAGCTGTAAAATCTGATTTACGCAAAACATGGAGTGTCGTTAACAACATAAACAACGTTCCTTTATTCAATCAATTAATTATAATGGTTGCTCTATTTAAGACCCGAATGAGATTGCAATACTTTCAATAACCATTTTTGGCGCTAATCTTGTTGACTCGATTAATTTTCATTACAGATCAAGCTCACTGATCTTAAAAAAAATAGGAGTAATGCTGAAAATTTGTAAACAAATTATAATTTC
Source organism: Lytechinus variegatus (assembly GCF_018143015.1). NCBI lineage: Eukaryota > Metazoa > Echinodermata > Echinoidea > Temnopleuroida > Toxopneustidae > Lytechinus > Lytechinus variegatus. The sequence goes on from NC_054753.1 coordinate 1,804,735, forward strand.
CTCCTATTAAAGCCTCTTCATTTACTGAGTACATACTGTTGGCAAGTCGCACTTGTGCACTATCTTCCAGGCTGGTAGACCGCTAAAATAAAAAAATATGTAAGAAATTCTTTGTCACCAAAGACTACGAATACATGTATCAACCACTTTAAGAACTTGACTCTAAATTTAGATCTATATTTTAACTTTTGCATGATGCTATATGTACAAATCTTTAATTGACCAAATAGAGTTATGGAAATGATATAACCAAGCGGGATATCTTCATTTTTTTCTTGAATGTATAGGCTGTTAATGTTGTAATCCCTTTAAGAATTTATTTTGTAATCATACAAATGGAAATGATAATATTTGCTGAGCAGTAGCATTATGCAAGATAATGAATAGACCAACTTTTGTAAGGATACAATACTTTGTAAATTGTAAATAAATAACAATCAGATCTACTAACTATATCTTTACTTATAATTTTTAGGCCTGTCAAATGTATTGCTTTACACTTGCGTGACCAAATTATTTCCAGACACCCCCTAAAGGATTTTTTTCTGTGTGCGCAAAATATTCATTATTTACACTTTTTGGCCCCTAAACAAGTCGCTAGAATATGACCCCAGGGAAAAAACAGCTCCCAAACTCGTTTGGCTAGTCTTTAAAAAAGGCTTTGGAAAAGAAACATACCCTAACTAAGTTTGACCCTGCGATTGACCATTGACAAGTTTTTCAAAACCACCCTTTTTCTTGAAAATCATTTTAATACCCTTAACGAGTGCATCACAGCCTGCTTCCAAAACTGAAAAAACACCCCTTTAAACATTTTTTGGGGTCACGCTCATGTACAGAAATATATTTGACTGTTATTTTCTAAAATTTAGAATGACAATAATCATAATGTTCATATCCTTTCCATTAATATATGATAAAACCATATTCATGATCTAAATGAGGTATTTTTCCTTTAATATTTCTAGTTCGATAGAGTCTTCAAGTATTCATGTTCATACAATGGGATCGATATTGATACTGGTAAGGTCGATCTTGGAGATCTGGACGAATTTAAGGTCAAGGTGAGCAAAGTATCATAGTATATTAATGATGATGATGATGATGATTATGTTATTGATGATGATGGTGATGATGATGATGATTATGTTATTGATGATGTTGATGATGATGATGATGACAATGAAAATGATGATGATGAAAATGGTGGTGGTGGTAGTGATGATGATGATGTTCATGAGTATGATGGTGATGATGATGATGGTGATGATGATGATGATGGTGCTAATGATGATGATTTTTGATGATGATGATGATGATGAGGAGGAGGATGAAGTTGACGATGTTAATAATAAGAATAATGAAAATTATAAGAATAATATCCTAAAAAGTAAATTCCACCCGAACAAAAAGTTGATGTGAATAAGAGTAGAAAAATCTTACAAGCAATAAGGCTGAAAAATTCATCCAAATTGGATGAATAAAGAAAGTAATATCTATATGAATTGAATTGAATTAAATTAAACTTTTGCATATCTTTTACAAAATAGTTAAATATGCACAACACAGTGATGCAAACTGCTTGCTGAATATTCATTTTGTATTACACTATGTTGAATGAATTACACAAACACTGTATTAAAATTGTCATTATGAGTATAACATCATGTTTTAACTATGTTTAAAGAGAAATGCCAGTAGTTGCAGAAAACACTGATTTCATTGGAAAGTCTGTAAAACAAGGCTTAATTGTCAGTATATCATCGAGGATCTAGATCTGGTATAGTTAAATAAACTGAACTTTGTGAAATCTTGAAATCTACGCTGAAAAATGTTCACACCGAAGATCACCAACACAGATAAGCGCACATGGGACAGTGCATAATTAGTGCTTTGAATGTCGGGCCCGACGCTTGACCCGATTCCTATGCTTATTTGCTGATTTCTCAGCAATTACACAATTTCTTCCAGAATCCTTTGGCACATGCGTTTTATCTATACAAACAGACACTTTGGTGGTCATTTCATTGGATTCTGTACGAACTAATTTTGATATCGGTACCACAACTGACCTTTAACTATGTTTAAACTATTATTGCAGGTGTTTGATTTCTTCAAGAAGGCTATCGGAGAACAGTATCCCCTTGATGAGAGTAGACAGTTAGATCCCTATGAACAGGACAAGGAAGCTCATGAATCCTTCATGAAGAGCAGAAGCAGCATCCTCCTAGGACGGAAGGATATCTTAGAAAAGGTTGGTGAGAACTGAACAGAAAACTAACTTCAAAATAGTAGCGAGTTTTTCGATTTGCACGTCGACTAGTGGACTGCGACGAAAGTGCGTCATAATAGTCTGCTTTGTGTTTACGGTATACAGAACCGCTGGAGTAAATCGCCACGTGGCTTCAATAAATGGGCAAGGATTTGATTGCTCGTTTACTACATTTCGAACGAGCGTGATCTGAGCGAAATCCACGGTCATTATGAAGTTGACGTGTCACAAATGGCTTGCACATGCTCAGTGTCTTTCAATCATGTGCTCGACTGACTTTGTATACCATCAACACAAAGCAGACTATTATGACGTACTTTCGTCGCAGTCCACTAGTCGACGTGCAAATCGAAAACTCCCTAGTGTTATGGTGGTGTGAAGTTGATTGATAGGAAGATGACTTTATGCAGGTGTTTGGTTTGGAAGAAGCGGTGGACTGGTCGGTGAAGGCAAGCGGGGTGCATTGGTATGGGCACATGTTGAGGAAGGATGACCGTCATGTCTTAAGAAGGGCTTTTGAGTTCAAGGTGGGCAAATTGGAGGGAGGGGGGATGGCCAAAGAAGATATGGTGGAGGCAAGTGGAGGAGTAGGAGAGTAGGAGGGTTGGGATGAGAATGGGAGATGCACTGAATCAGGCAAGGTAGAAGGGAGGGGGTAAGGACGATTGCTGCAAGGAACTTTGGACTGATGATGATGATATGATCACTTGTTCAGAGCTGCCAAGTAGTACTGATTTTCAGTATTTAGTACTGAAAAGTGAGAAAAATACCGATAGTTTAATGTAATGTACTAAAGTTTCAGCTTTGTGTTGTCCTATGGTATTTTTTGAAAATACTAATTTCCTCACCGAAATACTGATTTTCAATTTTAAAAATACTAAAATGTTCTTTTTCAGGTTGTCAGCTCTGCTTGTTTGGCATTACCTCAGACAGCAACACAAAAACTTCAGTTTCCCTATGAAAGGTTGACTCGCCATTTTTGATTATCTACATATCAATATTTATTTTGCAGATTGAATCATATATCATGGACAAAGAGAAATGCAGTGCTCTCATTCTTCTTGGTGGACCAGGGAGCGGAAAGTCTTCTCTCCTAGCTCGCGTTGCCGATGTAGCATGCCTTAGGGTTGCCAAGGGAGATATACCAAGGTATGTTCTGAGAAAAATGCATTTCACTTTACACCATGGCAAGTCCCTGAAATGTTTATGTCAAACCTGTTGTAAGTTAGACCTTGAAATAATTTGTGTCTGTCGACTGGCTCTTATTAAAATTTGTAATGCTCTCAAGTCATGGATTGAGCAGTGAAGTGATGTAAGAATGAAGGAAAATAGGGGTTGAACAAACAAAGAAAATGCTTGTTTCATGAAATTACCCATAATTTATTGACTTAGTTCATTAGAAGAACAGACTTGCTCTTCTTAAAGGGGTAACCGGAAAATAGTAAGTCACTGTACCAATTCCTTGAAATTATAAACCATTTTGTACATCTGGCTCGTGTAACACAAAAGTTAGCAATTAATTGTATGTTTGATTTTCACGATTGATTGTGGTCAGTGCAATCAATCGTTTACAAATGTGACCTTCCACCCCAGAACCAACAATAAGTTGGCCAAAATGAATATCGAGTATCTCATTGAGCTTGAAAATTCATTTCCTAAGCTTTAATATGATATAAAATATGTTAAAATTGACCAACAATAACCATGACAAGTCTTTGAATGAATGCAGAGGAAATTCATGAAGAGCTTAAAAATAAATAGAAAACATGGTTTGAAGTTTGTGGTTCACTCAAGCATGAGATGTGGATACTGTGCAATCTCAGTGAAATGTCCAAGCAGTCTGCAAAAGTAGTGTCCAAGAGACCCTTGTATCTTTTCTTTTATTCAACTTCAAGACTTCAAATTTTCACAGTATGAAGAAGGAGAATTGCTCTTTCATGTGAGCTGACTTTATAATTTTTGGATTTTGGAGACTATATTACTATTTTGGCTATGGACAGAGAACCTTACCTGGCGACTTATTGATGGTTTTGGGGTGGTAGGTCACGAACGTTCTACGATGATTGTTAAGCTTTGTGTTATGGGCCCCTGATCTTAAAGAGAAATTCCAGTAGTTGCAGTAAACACTGATTTCATGAGAAAGTCTGTAAAACAAGGCTTAATTGTCAGTACATCATCGAGGATCTAGATCTGGTACAGTTACATTAACTGAACTTTGTGAATCTTGAAATCTACGCTGAAAAATGTTCACAACTAAGATCCCCAACACAGATAAGCGCACGTGGGACAATGTATAATTATTGCTTAGAGCGTCGGGCCCGACGCTCACCCGAATTCTGTGCTTATTTGCTGATTTCTCAGCAATTACACAATTTCTTCCAGAATCCTTTGGCACATGCGTTTTATTTATACAAACAGACACTTTGTGGTCATTTCATTGGATTCTGTACGAACTCATTTTGATATCGTTACCAAAACTAGCATTTACCTTTAAATATTAATCTTGTTTTACTTCATGAGCTGATCAATCTGGGATAACATGAAAGTGTTACAACTATTGAATGAACTCAAACCTAAGATACCAGTCATTTCAAGAAGGTCAAACAAGTAGGGTGTCAAAGTTATGTGTAGATACTTTGTGAAGCAGCCCAAATAGTAATATCTATTTGGTGCAAATCTGTAAATCTAGCAAACATGACACCTTGATGAACCATTATTCGCTAGGAGAACAGTTTTCGGAACTGAATTGGCTAACCTGGGTAAATATACCGTTATTGCTATTATTATTACTTTTTATTCTTCTACAGTGGACAGGGACCATGGAACATATTCTATCACTTTGTAGGGGCCATCCCCGGATCCACAAACCCAGAGAAAATGATCAAACGACTCTTGAGAGAACTTAAAGTCTGCAATGTGAGTACACCGTCAAAGCTGCTCTAGTGACCACCTGTCTATCAAAACCACAAATAAGTTTATTTCCCTTGAAACATGTATTCAAGGAGTCTGTCCATAAAGACCATATGCTCATAGAGCCCACTTTTCTTAGGCCCGTATTCTGAAGTCGGGTGTAACTTCAACTCAGGTTTGAAGTTGTGGTTTAAGTATGGGAAGCCAAAAGTATCAACATTTTTATTCAGTTGTATGTTACTTATGATTACTGTGCTCTTTCCTGATTCATTGATGGTGAAGACAATCATCTATTTATACTTCCTACACAATAATGAATGATTTTAGAGCCAAATGAGCTGAAAGTATGATATCTCTAGTGATTATGTAACGGTTGACTGTCCATACTTAGACCACAACTTTAAACCTGAGTGTGATTTGAACCCGACTTCAGAATACGGGCCTTAGAGATTTCAAAGTCTACAATTCAAGTAGACCCTCAAACCTGATTTGCTTATACCACCTGTCTCAAGAGAAAACAAATCATTCGCTTTCCATTGAAGTATGTATTGCAAGAACCTTTCCATAAAGGAAACTGTTAAGAAAGGCCATCTGCTCATAGAGATCATTTTTCTTAAGAGTACTTTGCAATGAAATTACATTCAATACTAGTTTAGTGACCAACTGTATAAGAGAACCACAAGATCACAAACTTGGATCCCTGTCAATGAATACTTCATTGAAACATACTGTATTTCAAAGGAAGCTGTGAGTAAAGACCTGATTTTTTGGTCTTTGTCAGGTGGTCTTTATAGAAAAGCACTCTGTTCACTTGTCTGAAAAGACCTCATAATAGTTACTTTTGAATATAATTTACCATCAAAACATGAATGGAACTGGGGGGTTCACAAAGATTTAAGTATGACTTAGAGTCGCACTTAAATGTCTAGTTGCGCGAGGTATAAAAGGCCTGACCGCATTTGTCAAATCATGCAAAGAGGATTTGCACTACTGCGTATTGATCAATAAGATTGCGCGTTGCATTTCAGATACGCATCGGCATTTAAGTGCAACCTAAGTCATACTTAAATCTTTGTGAACCACCCCCCTGGTCCATGAATACCAATGTGCCCATTTTTCTTGTCTCCCTTGGTCTTTCTGTACAGGTTTCACTATTCATTTGTGAAAACCCAGCTCAGAGCCCAGAATAAGTTGCCAGATGAAGTTGAACAGTGAGCTTCAAAAATAAAAATAAAAATGTCTAAAAAAGTCACTCTTCCACCATTAATAGAAGTCATATTCTTGTTTATGTTTATTTTCTATCTGTTGGTAACCATTTTTATTAATTTTTTCAAGGCCTCCAAGGATAGCAGTACTACCCTACTATACCAATACTAAAGATTAGAATATCTAGATAAATCAAATGAATTTCAATAAGGGCCACAATACTGTACATGGTTTTTCAGAAGTGTTTCTTTTTTTTTTTTTTGATTACTTATCATCCCATATATGTTTTGTTTTGTGAGGATTCTAACATGCCGAAGGATTACGAATCAGCATGTCAGATTGCTAGTAGCACCCTCTCAAACCCAAACACCAAGCCAACTATTATTGTCATTGATGCCCTAAATCAGGTATTTAATCAGATAATACTTTATTCTAATTCTTCTTTTTCTTGTTTTCTTTTTTGTCCTCTTTTTTCCTTTTTAAAATTCTTCCTTCTGACCCTTTCCTTCTTCTCTTTCATCATTTCTTCTTCCTTCTTTATCCTTTGTTGCTCTCTTTCTGCTCTTTTCTTTCCTCCTTTCCCGGGGGGGGGGGGGGGCACTTACATTGACGAGTGGATACCATGCGCGACCAAAAAAATCTGTTCAAATGATGTCTTTTGCAAGATAGTGCACGTTAAGTATGTAACGTAATAAGGGTGTCAAAAACACTAAAATAATGAAAAGGGGGCATCTATTTCGCTAGGAAAGCTACGTGTTTAGGGTCAAATTTGCGAGGGTATAAAAAATCAAGACTAAAATGTTTTATAATGGATGTACTTTTTGCCCCAGGAGTCAACACTACGTACGATTTGATGTAGGTAAAGGTGAAACCGACGTCAGTGACATAACATTGAAATATCGCTGTACTTGTTTAGGGTTCAATTCAGGGAGTACTTTCCAATAGTATCGTTTTGTTTAATACTTGTTAAGGGTAGGGTTTCACACGTCAATACTTGTTACGGGGTGCATTTTCAGAATGTAGAAATATGTGTTTAGGGTGCTTTTTGAGATCTCATGGTCGCGCATGGTATCCATTCGTCAATGGAAGTGCCCCCCCCCCCCCGGGCCTCCTCTCTCTTCTCCTTATCATCCCTTCTTTTTTTCCCTTTATCACTTTCATCCTTTCTGCTTCCATCTTTCATCCAACCTCTCCTCTTTCTTTTCCCTCCTTTTGTATTCATTCTTCTTTTCCCCCTCTTCCTCCTTTTGTTCAGTATTTTATTCTGTGTTTGCTAGGATCATATATATATTTCTTATTGATACAAATCCTCAAGAATTGCCTCCTTCAAAAATGTGTGAAATACTTAACTTAATTTTCAGTTCTTGAAATAATTTAGTACTTGTTGCGTAAAACATGCTACATGTAAATAAAGCAGGGAATAGTGTTTATAATCAACATTGTCCTATTAAAGGGGAATTCAGCCTTGTCGAAAAATGTATTTTCGAAAGGAGAAAAATAAATAAAACAGAATGGTGAAAGTTTGAAAGAAAATTGAACAAGAAATAATAAAGTTATGGCTGCTTTAAAAGTGGGATCCTTAAGACTGTAGGTTTTGATTGGCAACTGGGTACATGTGAGTTAATTATGACAAGGGGCAAGGACAACTTTCCCATAGGCCGTGTAGTTTATTATCTGGAATTTGGTTTTCTCCTAAAGTACCCATTCCCAGGGGCAGTAATCTAAATATATCTTAGCTTGTGTATTGTCATGAAAGAAAAATTATGATTTGAAGTAAAACTTGTGAAAAATGAAACTTCAGCCATTTTATAAATTGGAGTACATGGAAGAGTAGTCCTTGTTTTACATGAATATGACATCACATATGCGGCCAATTTGAAGTATCTATGGATATAGTGATTACCAATTTTTACAACTTAAAAATTCATATCTTTCTAATTGTTGTCTGAAATTGTTCAAATTTTCAACTATCAACCTGTCTGATTTTTTTTCCTGTAAAAACAAGTTTTTATTTGGGTTGGATTCTCCTTGAACCCTATCTAGGCCGGGGGGGGCCTCGGAGGCCCCCCTCAACGAATCGCGCAATATTTTCGCCGTGCGAAATTTTTTGACCGCGCCACTCGCTGACTTTTTACTTTCAAGTCTTGCGCAACTTTTGAGACCAACTTTGCATCACCCGGGTACGTGGTTCCGAAATTACGCAACATTATGTAAGTGCATGTCAGACCGAAAATTGCTCAAAAACGTGATTTCGTGTACAAAGTCAATGCAAATTGTGTTTTCAACCAAAATTCATAAATGTATGATTATTTTTAGTTTTGCTGGTCTAAATGTATTTATTTTATGCTTTTTATGATCACAGAAGAGTCCCCAACAAATTTCATTGAAAAAACAATGAAAAACAAAAGGTCAAAAAACAAAGAAATACATAAGAAATTGCAAAAAACAATAAAATACGTAAGAAAATGATTTGATATTGCAATTTTTTTCATGTACACTTGCTAAGAAGACCAAAAAGAGTTTCTATACCAAACATTAGTACATTTGGAGCTTTATTTAGGGAGTTAGAGGAAAAAGTATGATTTTGCATACTAATTACGCATAAATTAGCATAATCACTTAATAGCAATTCGCATGAAATAAATTACTATACAATCTTGTAGATTATGTCCCAGGCAACCCGCGTGCCAATTTTCGGCGCGATTGCGCGGTCGACGGCCGAGATCTTAGGGGGGGGCCTGGGAGGCCCCCCCCCCCCGGCCATATGAACTCCCAAAATACCCCGGCCTAGATAGGGTTAATTAAAGCAGATACAAACTAGCAGCCCCAATGGCACAACCTCAAGTCGTCAACTACTTAACTCTGGCCCGGTTTTTAACACAACACAACTAGCAACAATGTTCAAGGATTCTCAATACAGTTTGTCCAAACCTTCATTATCCAAAATACCTTCAATTCCATTATACCAAGATTATTTCTCCCTTTTGCCGTTTCAGCTTGATGAAGACAGAACTGCTTCAACGTTGAGATGGTTGCCATCTAAGTTAGCACCTCAGGTTCGATGCGTCTTCTCTATGATCAATGAGACACCACCTCATCGTATGCTGAGAGAGAGAAAGAACAAACCAGTAGAACTACCTGTTACTCCACTTGATATGGAATCTAGAAGGGTATGTCTCAATGTTCTTGCAGTATTATTCAGAATACATGATTCAATCCTGTTTCCTCCAATCTCATTTCCCCACGTAGACTCCTACATTGAAAAAAAAATCTTGGCCATGTGTGCGTCCGGATAATAGAGAGGTACAGATAAGGGGAGGCCAGATAAGAACTCAGACTGTATTATTCAGAATACATGATTAAATCCTGTTTTCTCCAATGGTGGAAAATCAGCCATAGATATACCTCCAAAGTTCAATATGCCCTTATCATTATCATTACATTATTCCATACCAAGACTCTATTATAAACCTAACTCTAATCCTGTGCCCTCTGAGATATTAAGACTATTATTATTATTATTATTATTGGTTTGGCATCACCTGTGCCTGGGAGGCAAAAAGCGATCTGAATCACTATGACCCGCAGATTGGTTGGGGGGAGGGTGAGTGCAGGTGGACCACTACACCAGGGTTTCCCCCTACTCTACGAATAATGCTGTGGGTTCTTAACGTGCAAAGGTGGTGACTCTCTACACGGCGCCTCCATTTAACATCCTATCCAAGGGATGAAGTGTTTTCCAGTGTAACATGGCCTGCATCTATGAAATCTATGATCTAGATCTATGATAATATTGTGGCAATTATCCTAGATTTTAAAGAATTTCTCATGAAATAATTGTTTGCTGCTACTACTGTCTTTTACCTTTAACAGGAGATTGTCTCTGAGATCCTTGGGAAGTTCAACAAGCGTCTTGATGAAGAACAGATGATAAGCCTTCTCAGCAAGGAAGCATCCCAGAATCCTCTCTGGTTGTCCATCGCTTGTGAAGAGCTCAGAGTCTACGGTGTCTTTGCCAAGGTCACAGACAAGATCAACACCCTAGCAGATGGTCTCCTAGAGTAAGTTTAGGAACCTTGTCAAAAATCTGTGCCATGTTTGTTTGGCAGAAATCCTGCTACAAAGTCACTATGCATTTTTTCGTAGCAGCTCTCCCGCATTTTCCCCATTGTTTTGTCTATGTTGAAATGTGAGTAATAGAATCAGAAGCTGCTTGCAGGTTTCCTACGGGGAAGAGACTCTTCTGACTTTTGACAAAGTACCTTTATAAGTTATTTTGAATCTTAAATCATGATAAAGTAGATTCTTGTATTTGAATTATGATTTGATTACCGTGATGATTCAGTTTGGTCTGATTCTTGTCTCACGTGAGCCTTGGAATGAGTGTGGGCATGACTGTTTCCACAACTTGTACTTGTGGCATCCTAGGGAGCGTTTCATGAAAGGACTTGTCAGACGTTTTATCTGACAAGTCCTTTTTTATCCAACAACTTTTATTTGTCCTACAACTTTCCATTTCATGGAACTTTGTCAGATGAAAAATCCGACAAGTGCTCTAATGTGATCCAACAAGTATCTTGAATTTGGTCGGTCTTTACCTGCCGATAAATGCCAATTTCATCCGACAAGTCCACTGCCCATGACAACCAAGATGGCGTTGGTGAATGCTTTTGTTGGAGCTGCTCTGCGGAGGGAGCGTGTATTTTGTGACAGATCAAATCCATTTGAATTCTATGATGACAGGTATATGTTGAAAAATACCGATTTACCAGAGATGGAGTAAGCTTCCCCATAGACTTAATTGCACTGACCCGATCAATGTTTGTGGCACTGCGCTGAACTATGTCACAGGATCTGTGCTGGATAGTTCAGCCACTATCCACGGCTGCAGTAGAGCAACAGCATCAAGGGTCATCAGAAGGGTGACACTTGCTTTGTGCTCTAAAAGAGATGGGGTAAGCTCTTAATTGTACTTGTTGCATCTTGGATGGGTAGGGGTGGAGGGGGTCAGTCTCAACATAGTCAACCAAGCTCTCTAGTCCAGGAACAGCATTAAAAAGGAACCCTTTTCAGGCAACCAAGTGCTATAAATGTCTTCAGTGAAAAATGTTTACTTATTCCGAGTTTGTCTGACAAAGAGGGGTATCACGTGTGGAGTGACAAGTTGTCAAATCTGACAGCTTATCCAACAATAAATGTTTGATGAAAGGCTCTCCTGGAAGATATGATAAGTTGTACAACGCCTACTTAGCTTGTTGTGCGCAAGCAAATGCCTGAAGTGGTGGTGGTGATTTTTTACCTGATTGCTAAGAAAGCATGAATGCTTGTAAGCAAGCAACCAGAGGACCGACGGCTTAAAGTTCCCTCCGAAGGACCTGGTACTGTGGATTAATGCCTTACCAAAGGACACTAGCGCACCAAGTGGGAATCGAGCCCGGGTAACCGGAATACGAATCCCCCGCTCTACCGACTGAGCTATTGCGCCTCCAAATGGGAGGCTGAATGTCACACATTCGTACCATTGCACACAAGACGTACCATCCAAAATGTACCGTTGCACGGCTTTAGGAGGTGACGTCACAATGCAATTTATTCATTACGCTCAGTATCAAATGAGGTGACAATGTGCGTATAGCCCACTGCTGGCTAAATGCGCAATGCTGTCCAAGATATTGTGCGCTTGTGGGCCCAGCTCGTGCAGGGATTTTGCTTTTCGCTTTCAATATTTTGCTCCCTTTTCATAGATTACTGCAGGGAAAAAAACTCTTATTGTCTCACCTGCGAAGCAAAGTGAGACTATAGGCGCCGCTTTTCCGACGGCGGCGGCGGCGGCGTCAACATCAAATCTTAACCTGAGGTTAAGTTTTTGAAATGACATCATAACTTAGAAAGTATATGGACCTAGTTCATGAAACTTGGCCATAAGGTTAATCAAGTATTACTGAACATCCTATTAGAGTTTCATGTCACATGACCAAGGTCAAAGGTCATTTAGGGTCAATGAACTTAGACCATGTTGGAGGAATCAACATCGAAATCTTAACCTGTGGTTAAGTTTTTGAAATGTCATCATAACTTAGAAAATATATGGACCTAGTTCATGAAACTTGGACATAAGGTTAATCAAGTATCACTGAACATCCTGCATGAGTTTCACGTCACATGACCAAGGTCAAAGGTCATTTAGGGTCAATGAACTTTGGCCGAATTGGGGATATCTGTTGAATTCCCATCATAACTTTGAAAGTTTATGGATCTGATTCATGAAACTTGGACATAATAGTAATCAAGCATCACTGAAAATTTTGTGCAAGTTTCAGGTCTCATGATTAAGGTCAAAGGTCATTAGGGTCAATGAACTTTGGCCGAATCGGGGGTATCTGTTGAATTACCATCATAACTTTGGAAGTTTATTGGGCTAGTTTATTAAACTTGGACATTAGAGTAATCAAGTATCACTGAACATCCTGTGCACGTTTCAGGTCACATGACCAAGGTCAAAGGTCAATGAACTTTGGCCGAATTGGGTGTATCTGTTGAATTACCATCATAACTTTGAAAGTTTATGGATCTGATTCATGAAACTTGTACATAAGAGTAATCAAGTATCACTGAATATCCTGTTTGAGTTTCAGGTCACATGATCATGGTCAAAGGTCATGTAAGGTCAATGAACTTTGGCCATGTTGGGGTTTTTTGGTGAATAACCATCATATCTCTGTAAGTTTATTGGTCTAGTTCATAAAAAGTGGACATAAGAGTAACCATGTATCACTGAACATCTTGTGCGAGTTAGAGTAGTATTCAAAGTCAGCACTGCTGCTATATTGAACCGCGTGATGCAGGTGAGACGGCCAGAGGCATTCCACTTGTTTTTCATATTTTCACTAGATTCCAAGGCGTTGTACAACACAAATAGCGAATATTCTTATTCTTGCAATTATGTAGGAATATGTTATTGTTTCATGTTTCCATCCTTCCTCAAGGCTCCTGGCCCAAGTCCTGGAGAGATTTGAAGACGAAAGTGGAGGGAGTCTGATGGTAGCGACCCTTTGTCTTCTGGAATGCTCCTCATCTGGTCTCCTGGAAGCGGAACTCTTGGCCATTCTTGGAGATGAAGATAACCTTATGCCTTCAGATGATGGAGAAAACAACAAAGAAAAGGGTTTGTAAAATGAGACGTCTTTATATTTTACATTTTCAGTATTTATCATTTTTAAAGCTAAATGATAGTAGTTGCAGTAAAACACTAATTTCGAGAGAAAGTCTGTAAAACCAAGGTTAAGTATGACTTCATCATGGATCGAGATCTGGTTGTTACATAAACTGAACTTTGTGAAATCATAAAATCTAAGCTGAAATACGATCACACTGAAGATTGCCAACACAGATAGGCACACGTGGGAAAGTGTATGATCATTGCTGGAATAAAGACTCGACGGAAGTGACCAAATTCGCGCTTATTTTGCTTTTTTGCTTTTAATTTCTCAGCAATGACAAAATTTCTTCCAGAATCCTTTGGCAAATATTTTTTATTCATACAAACAGACACTTGGGTGGTCATTATATTCTGTAAAAAGTCATTTTGAGATCGTTACCAGAACTAGAATTTATCTGTAATCACGATTTTCATCAGGGAAAAGCAAAATATGGATGGCAGTGGGATAATAGTAAGAAGAATAATCGGTTCTTTTATAGCACATGTCATGCTATCATCTTACATCTCTTTACTCTTCTAAAGGAACTTTATATTATTATTACCCTGGCAATAAATGATTACATTTCAAGCCTTTTTTCATTGCGCAATCATTTCAGGGAATGAATGAAAATGTGTATCAATTTCTTCTGAGGGAAATTACGCTATGGCTTGGACTCGAACCCACGACCCTGTGTTTCAAAGTCCAGAGACTAATCCACTGGGCCACATTGCTTTACCAATGCCACAGTCCTGGACTCCTAGCCTTCTCTTTGAAGACTACACCCAGTTCTCTTATTTCTGTCTCTCTTCTAGATTTTTTTTCGACAGACTGTCCATTTTAAGTTTTTCTTATTGTTAATGATCCATCTTTCTCTTCCTCTAATCCCCTTTCCATCAATCTCCCTGTCAATAGTCTTAAGTCTTCCCTTCATCATTGTTGTTTTAAACATCTAGGTGCAAGTGAAAAGAAGGAGAAATCCAACAAGCTCCAACCCCTACCTGCCGTAAAATGGGCCCAGGTTTACCGCGCCCTGCGACCCTTCCTGCGACCTTTCGGGGATAGCGGGGAAGGACGTCTCGACTTCTATCACCGCTCCCTGAGCAAGGCCATCAGGAAGAAGTATTTCAATGCCCGGCTGGCTGGGGAGGGGGACGAGGATGAAGACGGTGGTGCAGCAATGAACGAAACCCTGCTAAGATGGTGGAACACTAAGCTTGCCGATTACTTTGAAAATGTCTCCAATATTGAGAGGAAAGTGGAGGTTAGTCGTACATGATAAAATATAAATGTGACTAGCAACCCCCCAAACTGGCAATAATTTGCCAAAAATGAATTTTGAGAGTTTCATCGAACTTGAAAAATTACATTTTAAGCTTTAAAGTGACATATCAACCAGTTTTTGTCTCACCTGCATAGCAGAGTGAGACTATAGGCGCCGCTTTTCCGACGGCGTCGGCATCAACATCAAATCTTAACCTGAGGTTAAGTTTTTGAAATGAAATCATAACTTAGAAAGTATATGGACCTAGTTCATGAAACTTGGCCATAAGATTAATCAAGTATTACTGAACATCCTATTAGAGTTTCATGTCACATGACCAAGGTCAAAGGTCATTTAGGGTCAATGAACTTAGACCATGTTGGAGGAATCAACATCAAAATCTAAACCTGAGGTTAAGTTTTTGAAATGACGTCATAACTTAGAAAGTATATGAACCTAGTTCATAAAACTTGGACATAAGGTTAATCAAGTATTACTGAACATCCTGCATGAGTTTCATGTCACATGACCAAGGTCAAAGGTCATTTAGGGTCGAATTGGGGGTATCTGTTGAATTCCCATCATAACTTTGAAAGTTTATGGATCTGATTCATGAAACTTGGACATAATAGTAATCAAGCATCACTGAACATTTTGTGCAAATTTCAGGTCTCATGATTAAGGTCAAAGGTCATTTAGGGTCAATGAACTTTGGCCGAATTGGGGGTATTTGTTGAATTACCATCATAACTTTGAAAGTTTATGGATCTGATTCATGAAACTTGGACATTAGAGTAATCAAGTATCACTGAACATCCTGTGCGCATTTCAGGTCACATGACCAAGGTCAAAGGTCAATGAACATTGGCCGAATTGGGTGTATCTGTTGAATTACCATCATAACTTTGAAAGTTTATGGATCTGATTCATGAAACTTGGACATAAGAGTAATCAAGTATCACTGAACATCCTGTGCGAGTTTCAGGTCACATGATCAAGGTCAAAGGTCATGTAAGGTCAATGAACTTTGGCCATGTTGGGGTTTTTTGTTGAATAACCATCATATCTCTGTAAGTTTATTGGTCTATTTCATAAAAAGTGGACATAATAGTAACCATGTATCACTGAACATCTTGTGCGAGTTAGAGTAGTTTTCAAAGTCAGCACTGCTGCTATATTGAACTGCGTTATGCAGGTGAGACGGCCAGAGGCATTCCACTTGTCTTTCTTCCTGTCAAATAATCTACATATTATGGTGTACCTCAGCAAAATATAATTTTGAATCCTCAAAAAAAAATCTTCAGCAGAAAATGAGCTTTTAATTTTTCTATCAGTACATTTAGCTTCAAATTGATAACAAACAGGGAATTTGAAAAATTAAGAAATATTAAATTGATATTATAAACCTTTTATTTTACCAAGTTCATAACCAAGATACATTGCCTGTCATAGCAGATGTGGATTCTGGGGATTTTTTTTTTGGCAGAGGGGCACAATATGACCCTCTTCAATAGACTGCTGTACAATTTTCAAAATTCGGGGGGGGGGGGGGGAGAGACATCCCCTGAATAATTGTTACTGCTTGCATCCCTCTGAAAGCACTTGAATTATTATTATTTCTTATTATTAGTACTGCGCTTTTCCCTTTAGACCCAAAGCGTTTACAATGAATTGATTAAATGTAATATTTTAAAACTACAGAGTACGAAAGAGATGAGTTTTTAATGACTTTTTGAAAATTGCTAATGATGGAGACTGTATAATTATTAGTGGCAGGTCGTTCCAGGATTTTGAAGCGGACACCGTAAAAGTTCTGTCACCAGCTAATGTACGAGTTAATGAATATGTGAGGCGAAGGTGATCACTGGCCGACCTAAGAGCTCTAGTTGGTGTATACAGATTCAAGCAGTTACTTAAATACTGTGGTGCCTGTTTGTTCAGTGTTTTGTAGACAATCAAGAGTAATTTGAACGTAATTCTCTGTTAAAAAGGAAGCCAGTGAAGAGAATTAAAGAGTGGTTGGGAAGGATGATCTCGGGAAACCTGTAAAATTAATCATGTAGTCGTTGAACACGGATTAATTGATTTGAGGGAATTGTAGAAAGGAGCCCATTGCAATAATGGATACGAGACAAAACTAATGAACGAACAGGATTAAAAACCTTATTGTTGTGAAATTATTTTTGTTTCTTTCCAGGAATACCCATACCAGTTAATCAAGCTTGGAGACAAGAAGCGTTTGACAGAGTGCATCTGTGATTGGGATATGATCGAGGGTCTGTATGATGAAGACTACAGCTCACAGCTGCTATCTTACTGGAGAAAGGTAAGGTCAAATAAAATGAAGGGACCACCTGTCTATAAAAAGACCACATTCTCATAAAAATAGTTTAGTTAACCTGACAGTATGTTGAATCCAACTACACGTTTATGGCATGCCAGATGTTAGCTCATTCACTATAGAAGTAAAACACTGATCCTTTCACAAAAAAAGTTGTCAAAAACTTGATTGTTTTGTGAAATGACAAGAATATGATGATATGAGCATATATTTTTTTTTTACCAAGCTATATGTATGATAACAGTGAAATACAAGATTTTAAGCCTGACTCATTTGAAAATTTGACCTATATCTCCTCTGATTGTTTTGTGTAGATGGATGAGAAATACGACACGATGGCTTCTAAATTCACAGAGATGAGTGAAGGTATGACAGGTGATGATCATAAGAATACTGCTGATAAGCTTAGCTGTCTTGCACACATTCTGTAAGTATGAACCTTATCACCTTACGATCCTTTCATGCAATTCATCACCCCCCCCCCCGGCGATGGTTTCATAAAGCTGTTTGTAGATTATGATGTCTTCAAGTTTCAAGTTTATTAATTCAAAACCAAAAGCATCGCATCATAATCGAAATAGATGCATGTATACATACAACGTAAATGAGTAGGGGAAGTCGGGGTAAGTTGTGACACTTTTTGCATTTTGCATGTTAGAATTGATATTACTAGTACTATTGTAGAAATAAGTACCTTGCCTTTAAATTTGATTCTTGGGAAATGTTTTTCACCTACATATAACTTTCTACCCCCACACTGAAAGTCATCGTGACCTTTGAAAAACGATGTCAAATGGCTCAACTTGCCCCATATATGGGGTAAGTTGAGACACAAAAACTACGTACAAAATGTATGGGGGGAGAACCAGCATGTAAATTTTTTGTTTAAAGTCTTTTCACTTGCTAATTCTCTATGAATACTAACATCCTTTAAAAGGAAAAGAGCAGTCATATAAATTTGCTCCTTTCAGCCTGCATTTCAATCGATTTTTATGGTTTGTTTGTTTTTTAAGATACATTACCATAAGAATTACCATGGCTCAACTTGCCCCATGCTGTTTGGCTCAACTTACCCCAGTCCGAACTTAGTGCGATAATTTTGTATCCACACATTTATTATGCATCCATCATATAAAAGACTATGACAAGAATAAAGATCTATACCTGGACTAACAATGTTGTTATCATGTCTTTACTATATTTAAAGACGGTGCATGAATAAAGCACTTATCTATTTCACACTCTTTTTTACTTTTTTGGCTGAAATTCATACTTTTCCCTCTAAAAAACTACTTTTTGTTTCAAAGTGGAAAACAATGTGGTGGGGTTAGGGGGAGGAGAGTAGGAGGGTTGAGGATGGAGGATGCACTGAATCAGACAAAGTTGAAGGAAGGTGTAAGAGGCGATTGCTGCAAGGATGAGGTGAATCCGGCCAACCCCTTCACTAGGACATAACCGCATTTAAAACTTTAGATTGATGATAATGATGATTGTGATGCTACACTGTATAAAAAAATTGATAAGTGAATAAATAAAAGAAGACTTGAACGTATATCTTGGGTGGGTCCTTGTCTAGTGGTTCTGACTCTTCCCTTTCAAACAGAGGGTCGTGGGTTCGAATCCTAACCATGGCGCGTTTTCCCGGGGGGGCCACTTACATTGACGAGTGGATACCATGCGCGACCAAAAAAACACGTAAAAAGGATGTCCTTTTCACGATAGGGCACGTTACGTACGTAACGTGAAAAGGGTGTCAAAAACACAAAAATAATGAAAAAAGGGTATCCATTTCGCTAGTAAAATTACGTGTTTAGGGTCCAATTTGCGGGGATGATAAAACAAAATTAAAATGTTTTATAAAGGATGTCCTTTTTGCCCCAACACTACGTGTTTAGAGTCCTATATTTGCGCGAGGTGTAGAAGGTGGGGTCGTACTAAACCAAATAAGGTAAAGCCGACAACCAAAGGACCCGTAACAATAAAACATTCCTTTACTTGTTTAGGGGTTCATTTCAGGAAATATTTGCCAAGAGTATCGTTTTGTTTCCAATACTTGTTAAGGGTAGGGTTTCACACGTCAATACTTGTTAAGGGGTGCATTTTCAGAATATGGAAATTACGTGTTTAGGGTGCTTTTCGAGACCCCATGGTCGCGCATGGTATCCACTCGTGAATGGAAGTGGCCCCCCCGGGCGCGTTTTCCTTCAGCAAGAAATTTATCCACACTGTGTTGCACTCGACCCAGGTGAGGTGATGGGTACCGGCAGGAAGCAATTCCTCAAAAAGCTGTGCGCACCAGAATCGGTAGACCAGCTTAGCCGGGGTAATATCAGAGCGCCTTGAGCACCTAGTAAGGTGGATACGTGCACAAATCCTATATTATTATATTATTGAATCCTATATTATTTCATGTGTTGTGTGAAACAGGACGCAAGCTGGTCAGTACAAAGCAGCGCAGGGTATCATCAATAAGGTCCTAACTATAGAGACTGATGAATTAGGTTCTCAACCTGAGAGACTGGTGGAGATCTATGATCTCTGTGGTGAACTCTTTGATGAGGTAAGGTAGCGCTTTCTTCTTTTAACCCATAGGCCCGAAGTCACGAAGGTGGTTTTGAAAACCATTGGGATGCATATTTCCTGTATACATTGTAGGTTACGCTTAATTTACCACGTACATCGGAAAAATGTAAAATGCTGATGCACGCTCTTGTCACAGTGCACCAAATTGACGCCTATGGCCACGGTTACGTACGCTATTGTATCCACGAGTCCCTTGTTTTGAATTGATTATTCCACTCTCCAAAACGGAAGATTCATGACTAATTACCGTACACAACCACACAACCATGGCAATAGGTGTCATTTCGGCACATTGTGACAAAAGCATGCATCAGCATTGCACATTTGTATAAAATATGCTGTAAAAGCATAATTTATACATGTACATGAAATCTGCATAAACCATTGGTTCAACCATTGGTTTTATAAACCAACTTGTGAATTCATAGAGGTGACCGACCTAGCTTTCACAACATCAAAAGCAATCGTATTTTGCTACTCAAACTTGCAACATTCATATATTTTCCCTTAATTTTCACATTTTGAAATTGTATATATATATATCTATATATATATATATATATGTACAGTGGATCTTACATGAATCAAAATTAATGATTAAAGAAGTGTTTTCAAATAGTTGCCATTGTGCATTTTAAAAGAATACTTTTTAATTTTCATCGTGTTGCCAATTTTGACCATGTAATATCATTAGCTCATGTTTAATGGATTGTATTCAGTAAGGGGGATATGAAATTTGAAGAATTCAACATTTGATTGTTTGTGGGTTTTTTTTTTTAACCCTGATAGATTGCTAAGCTTCATGATTTCATCACAAGAGAACAGATTTCTGATCTTAGACCAGCCATAGACTACTGCAGGAAAGCTGTCGCGATCAGAGAAACGTTAGAAGGACCTTCTCACAAGGTATGTGTATAGAAGAGCTGAAATATTCTTGTTCAGGTTGGCAGCTCTGGTATAGGAGAATCTACCCAAGTCAAATCCCCAGGGACCTCAGAAATCTGGGTTCCATTTCATAAAGAATTCTTATAATAGCAAATGCACAATTTTTGTCTCGCCATCTCGTCATTTTAATAGGGTCGATAAATTTGGCCATGTTGGGGTATTAGATGAATTACCTTCGTAGATTTGAAAGTTTATGGATCTAGCTCATAAAACTTGGACATAAGAGTAATCAAGCATCACTCAACATCTTGTCTGAGTTTCAAGTCACATGACCAAAGTACAAAGTCATTTAAGTTTGATGAACTTTGGCCATGTTGGGGGTACATGTACATGTAATTGTTGAATTTGCCATCACAAATTTGTAATTTTATGGATATACACTGCAGTTCAAGAAATGTGGACATAGGAGTAATCAAATATTATTGATCATATTAATCAAGATCAAAAATCATTTAGGGTCAATGAACATATTATTATATGAATTGTGATTTTTGTGAATGATTATTTGATATCTGTTTTCAAAGTTTGCACTGCTACTATGTTGAATCAATTAATGCAGATGAGACTGCCAGAGGCACTCCACTCACTATAACATAATGTTACATATTCATGAAATAACTCGTTGGCCCGTATTCTGATGTCAGGTTTAACTTAAACCATGGTCTAACCTTGTGCTAGAATTATGGGAAGCCAAAAGTGTCAAAATTTTTATTAAGTTGTATGTTTCGTATGTTTACTGTGCTCTTTTCTGATTCATCCATAGTGAAGACAACCCTTTTTTATGAAATACATGAACGTTTGATCTTCACTCTCTTTCATTTATCAGTTCAAATTAGCAAACACGTTGATGCGGCTGGCTTTCTCTCTGAATACATGGATGGAATGTGGAGGTGATAACACACTCTTGCCCGCTGAAGCCTACGACGAATCCAAGAAACACATTGAATCCTCCATCCAGATGTTCAAAGAGGTAGCAATTCATCGTTTCGGTGCAAGATAGCCCTTAACCCCACATTTTTGTGCATCATATGCGCGCAAAAATGCCCTTAGCATCGATCTTAAGAGCATTGCATAAGGCATTCTGATGGGGTGCGCAAAAATTTTTTTCTAAGGGCTTTCTTGCTCCGATATAACAAATTCTGCCCTACCTTGGCAAAAGGAAACAAGTATTGAATATGTAATCCCGTATAATATGGTAAATTGGTCCCGGTGCTCTAGCATGATGGCGACACTGCTATAAACCCTCTGTAACTGCATTTATATTAGTAAAGTTATCCCTGTACAGTTCCAGGATAAATTTGATGTATCCATTCCCTTTGTAGGAGGTGATTTTTTTTGGCCTCCGCAACAAAACACATGTGGGCTTGTGACCATGTAGCCAATAGACCACAAGATCCCCACATTATAGTAAATATATCACAAGTGGTATATCCTGGTATTGTAGCGGTGTGTCTTCACACCGAAGGAACACCGCGACAGTCGCAGGGCTGTCCCACTGCTATTACTATGGCTTGCCTAGGAAAAGTTACTCGCGGAGTTATAGCAAGTCAAAGTTGTCCCGGGATAGTTAATTGTGGTTCTGGAATTCACACTGAACTTTGGCAACACCACTACAGTGTCAAGACAGTCCCGGGACTGTAGTGATCTTTGAGGCCAGTGTGAAGACGCTATGAGAGTGAAACGTACGTCGACATAGACAACTAGTAAGAGATGACGTTGTAGGCCGCAGGTTGTCACGCACGTCCACTATCAGAATCGAGGAGCTCGCCACATCCATCTTGCGGTTCTCCTACATCACAGTGGATGTGCACGTGAGTGACATCATTTTGACCGCTCAAGCTCAGCATGAAGATCAACCTTTCCCTTTTAAAACACAAGTTTTCAGTGACTTTTCACGAAATTAATGCAAGTTGTACGATGCATTATGTTTATCATATTTGAAATTGCTTTATGATCTCCAAAATATATATTGATATATATCCTAACTCGTGTAAAAAGGAATCAAACCACGTGTGCACAGTTGCACTTTCGCATCACCCGACCAGGTCGCCAGGCGATGGTACGCCAAATCTTGCGGGTCGGGCAGCGTGTTATGACCCGCTGGTTATCGTGCTGTTCCACGTGGACGTACGTTCACGTACAAGTCGAGTGAAATCTGTAGTGAACAAGGGCAGAAGACGATGTTGACTCAAACGATCAGACGACTGATACGCTGTTCTCGTTCACTGCTCCTAAAACTCTATTATCTAGCCACTTCTACATTTTCTCCTCAGAAGTCTCTCAGCCTAGATTTAAGGTCCATGCTGACAAAATTCTCTTATTTTTGTTTGAAATTCCGTGTTTTTGCTCTTATGATTCCTTGTGTTTTTGAGTTTTTTGCACCACAAGGGTTGACATTCTAAGGGGTGTTTCACAACTATTTAAGTGTTACTCAGAGTTGCACTTAAATTCAGAGTTGCTGTGCTGTACAGTGCATCGCCGCATAGGTCAAAACGTGCTAGAGAACGGGCGCTACTGCATAACTATCAATAAAATTGCAAAGGGTTAGGGTTTTACGTATCATATGCCCGTCGACAGTTAAGCATGACTTGAGTTACCTCCATGTGGAGCACCTCCCCCCGATGTAGCATTTTCATTCTACTTTATTTTTCTCTTTTCAGATTGGAGACCTTGGAAAGGAGGCTGAAGCCAGTATGACCAAAGCTATTCTCTTTGAAAGGGGAAGTGAAGAACAGAAAGAGGTAATCATGTTATAATGATGATAATGATGAATATGATGATGAACATGATGATCATGATGACGATAATAACATGCATTTGTATAGCGTCATCTATCTAGAAATATTCTATTCCCAGGCACAGTGTTTTTATTATTACCCTGGCTTCAGCTCGAGCTGCCTTTCAGCGCTCATGCATTCAAGGAATTAATCCTGCCGGGTACCCATTCACCTCGCCTGGGTTGAGAGCAGCACAATGCGGATAAATTTCTTGCTGAAGGAAATTACAACCATGGCTTGGATTTGACCCACCACGACCCTCTGTTTCAAAGTCAGAACTACGCTCTGATTCATTAGAGATTCCTTCTTAACTCAAGTATTTGCAGCTAGCAGTTCTTGTTTTCTTCCTATTATAAGTGTAATCTGCTATGTAGGAATGACAATACTGTACCTGTAAACTATAATACAGGAATGTAGGATGCTAGTAAATTTCATCTTTTGATGTGACCCCATGTCCGAATATAAATGTGAACCTCCCCTTGAATGTTTGTGTTCGTGATTTTCAGCATTTTTATTGCATTACTAGTGGTTTCTTACTATTACTATTCTGATATTCAGTGAATAGAATTGCCTTTCAATAATGAAAGAATTGATTTTGATTTGATTTGCACATGTGTTTCTCAAAGCATTGCAGTTTGATATCTGACTTTGCATCTTAAATTTTAATTTTTCAAAGTGGTACCAAATATCTCTGGAACAATGCCAGCAAGCTTTTGGAGAGAACTGTAAACTGATGACGAGGATAGTCAGTAATACTGGTATATACTACGAAGACATTCAGGATTATTATACAGCTCATGATTACTTTGTTAAATGGCATCAGCTGTGTATTGAGGTAAGTAGAAATAAAGACCTTCTTAGCAACACACATTGTTCCATTTAAAGTTCAAGCCCACCTGAGAAAAATGTTGATTTGAATCAATAGAGAATATCAAACAAGCACAACACCGAAACTTCTATCAAAGTCGGATGTGAAATAAGAAACTCATGGCATTTTTAAGTTTCGCTTAGTGTTCACAAAACATGTGCGCAACTCAGTGATATTTGATATGCGAATGAGAAAGTCAGTGATGTCCCTCACACTATTTCTTTTGTTTTATTGTTTGAATTATACAATATTTTTTACAGATTTAAACAGTAAGGACCAACTTGACTGAACCATAAAATGTTAACAAAATGGTAACATTTTCAGGGAGGAATAAAACTTTTTATCACATGACAGTGAGGAGAAAATGTGATCATTTCATGTTTCATAAAATAGAATACAAAAAAATAGTAACTGGATGATGAAATCAGACTGACCAGGATGTGCATATAACTGTTTTGATAAATTCAGCAAAATTTTAAACCGTCATAACTTTCTTATTTTTCATTCCATTCTGATGAAATTGTCAGTGTTCAGCCTGTTGGATTTTCTCTTTTTATTCAAATCATCTTATTCTTGGGGTGGACTTGTCCTTTATGGACAGTGGTATAAATATGCATCCTAAAGGCCCTAACTGGAACTTTCATAATAATCAAGCCTGAAATTGAATTGAATAAGTGGTATAAAGAATAAAAACAGACAGCATTTCTGCACATTTTTCAAAATAATCTTGCCTGAAATTGAATTAAATGCATGGTGTAATGACTAAAAACAGACAGTATTTCTCCTTGTTTTGTGGCAGTTTGATGCTGTCATTTTTCACGTTTCATTTTCTTTCCTTGTGTTATAATTTGTTTTAAACTGAAAAATGTAGTAAATCATTGTCACTCGGTCAAGCGATATATGTTAAAGGAGAATGAAACCTTTTGAACAAGAAAGCTTGTGTGAAAACAGAAAAATCAAAGAAACAGATCAACGAAAGTTTGAGAAAAATGGGACAAAACATGAGAAAGTTATGAGCATTTGAATATTGCAATCACTAATGCTATGGGGATTGTCACATCGGTAATGCGACAAGGATGTGTAATGTCACTTGTGAACAACTCTCCCCATTACTTTATTATATATTTCACTTAAACTGCCTCTTTTATCAGATCTATCAGTAGATCATGTATTATTTCTATAGGAGGGCATGTAATACAGATTTTTAAAGAATACATCATGGATAAAGAGTTTGTATCACTATAACAAAAAGCAATAAGAGACATTTTGGGGGTATTTTATACATTGTAGTCTATCAAAGAAAAAGTTCTTCACATGTGACATCAAACATCCTTGTCCCATTGCCAATGGGAGGATCTCCATGGCATTAGTGATTGCAATATTCAAATGCTCATAACTTTCTATTTGTCCGATTTGTCTCAAACTTTTTTTGTGCTTATTCTTTGATTTTTCCATTTTGAGGCAAGCCTACTGTTTCAAAGGTTTCATTCCCCTTTAAATTCTATCTTCTTGTGATAGGTGTTTGGAGAGGGTCACCCTCGCACAATATCAGCCAATAACTGCCTTAACGAGCCGCGGTACAAACAGATCGCAAACGCCAAGGCTGTCACAGCACAGATGCAGGATACCAACATCGATGACGAGCTTTATCAAGAAGGTGATGAAGACGATGAGGATGACGATGACAATGAATATTAGGACGACCACCCGGGCAATGTGGTAATCGTATCATGAGACTCTTCCATCAATTTTGTAAAGTTTATAATGATATGAAGGAGAGTATTTTTATATGTAAGTTGATATGCTACATGTGTATTATTTAAGACAATAGTTGGGTTAAGGTATTGAAAAATTCTAAGGAGAGTTTACTCTGCTGTAGTATTTGATCTTGATTCTAAGATACAGAGATGCTCATCATTTTTAGGCTGACACAAAATACATGTTGCTGAACAAAAAGGTAAATTTTTTTTTGCTCTGAGGAACATGAAGAAATCTACAAGCATATTTGAGGTACTAAGAACATCATGTGAACATACATGTACATGCATTCTGATAAATGAATGTAAAATGAAGAAACATAAGTATCTAGAAGTACTTTGAACTTTCATACATGTATATGATGAATTTGGGAGGGGTTACTTTAATATTCAAATCTTGTGCATCTCTGTGTATTTTAGGTATACACTATATTTCAATACAGCATTTGGCCATTAAAGGGATATTTGGTCTCCCTGCACTGTGAATCGATGGTCATTGAATAAAACAGTATATGTCTTGTTTTCATTAAATCATTTTATATACTCTTTCAGCTGCAAAAGTACAGTGCATTTACTTAGAATTAATTGAAATTTAAATGTGAAATAGATATTGAAGTACTTACTCTTGAGATTTGGTAGCGATGATGTTTTACTTATCAAACTTTAGTTGATTTACTTCCTATTTAATAGGGTTATTAGTGATATGAACTTGTAAAATCAAAGTGCATTTATTTTGTGATCGTACTGAGCAATTTTTGAAAAGAGGAATTTGTAAATCTTTTGTTTCTTGAACTGGCAGCAACTGGTAAAATTTCATACTTTTTCAAGGTTTACTTTATTATCATTATTATTTTTAGATCTTTAACTTACTTCTTTGACTTATATCACAAGTTTTAGACTTTTATGATATGCTTCATGTGGTGTGAAAATGAAAATGCCTGAAAAGTAAGATTTTGCTTTTTCACAAAACGATTTCCTAAATGTACTCAACAAATCTGTCGCTTTGTGAAAAAAAGACAAAAGAGGAAGTTGTTTATGAATTTTGCCCATTGTGATGAGTGCTAATCATGTCTTGTACATGTTTTTCACTTTGTAAAATATGTAAGAGCAAGTGGTATCAAAACTTCCTTTCCATAATTTTACTCACAAGTTTAATCCAAATTTCTCCAACAGGGCATTTATGAAGAATAGCTTGGCTTGAATAATCTGAAAATTTAAAATCTTAACTTTCAATACATGTGCAGTGTAGGTGGTAAAATTGTTTGCCATGCTATAGGATAAGTATCTGAATTTACAATATAAAAAATTTATATCTACATCATGTATATAACCCTTTGATTAGGAGTACACCGTATCTGCCAGTTCATGAAACAAGTGATGAAATCTTGTACCAGTGTTTTGACATGTTTCAGGGCTGCTAATTATCTTCAATACTAGATGTCTTTCAGATTTGTATTCAAGTCTTGTAAATAGTACAGATTGAACATTTTTCTGTGAATGTAAAGTTGTGTGTGACTTGTTAACAATGAGAATTGTGATTTGCTTCATGACTGTAAAAAAAAGAAGTAAATGTATGTGTGGCAGTGGATAGTTCTTTGCCTATGTACAGTGTATATTTTTGTACTCAGTTTCATACACTGCAAATTTACTAGGTAATATTCTTAAGGTTTACATGTAGCTCCTCCAGGCTTCACAAGAATTTGAGTCCGCACTCTCATGGAATGCTGTCGTACTTCTTTAATAATTGATTGAAATTCACTGAGTATTCAGAGTATTCTATTCTTCTCACTTCATAACAAAATTATTATATTATTGATTATTGTTTCAATTTCATGCAGCTTTTTTTTCTACATCATTGAATCGATTTGTTGATAAATGAGGTAGCAAATGGCACTCCATAGATATGTGGCTGAAGTTTGCCTCAGGTTAACGTAACCATTGGTATGAGAATACCACCCATTTTATCTCAGGAATTTTTCGAAATATACACCTTGCATATGTTTGCAATGAAAGTGAGCTGGACAGTTTTACGTTGGACACTTAGTTTGATAGTATTTATGGTTGACTGACGTGAATCACTATTCCTAGGAAGTTTGTTGGAATTTTTCAGCTTTAATGTCTCATGGAAACAAAGAAGAAGGCTGAGATGAAGTCTATATTACATTATTGATTGTGATGGAAGAAAAAAATGTTTGATAATTTGTGTTTTAATTTCATTTCAAGTTATAAATAAAATCACTTGGTTTTATTATATTTACTTATTTTATACATACCATACAATCTCATTGAAGCCCATTCTCTGAAGATTTGTGATTCAATTTGGATAACTGAATTCAAAGCAGAAATTTGCTGTGTATTGGCCTAATGAGGTGATTAAAATTAAAATGTTGATTTGGGTCAAAAGAGAAAAATTGGACAAGCATAGTGCTGAAAATGTCATCAAAATCAGATGTAAAGAAAGTTCTGACATTTTAAAATTTTGCTTTTTTTTCACAAAATAGTTATATGCACACTTTAGTCACATGCAAATGAGAGAATCAATGATGTCCCTCACTCACTATTTCTTTTGTATTTTATTTGAATTAGACAATATTTCAATTTTTACAGATTTGACAATAAGGACCAACTCGACTGAACCATACAATGTTAAACAATAATTCCACATGTTCAGTGAGAAATAAAACCTTGTTTCACAGGACAATGAGGAGAAAATTAAAATATTTCAAATTCATTGTAATAAAATACGAAATAAAAAGAGAGTGAGTGATGTCATCAGTTCCCTCATTTGCTTACCGACCAGGATGTGCATATAACTGTTTTGTGAAATGAAGCGAAACTTTAAAATGCCATAACTTTCTTACTTTACAACCGATTTTGATGAAATTTTCATTGTTATGCTCATTGGATTTTTCTCTTTTTATTCAAATCAACTTTTTGTTTGGGTGGACTTGCCCTTTAAAATTGGGCCAAATCAAGCGCAACTTTATGTTGATCTTAAGATAGGGGTTGAGAACTTCAGTCCCCCAATGAGTTAGCTGCAAATTAGTATTGTTCATGAATGTGGTATTATGAATTGATGATGTATTTAACCATAGATTGCATTATAAGTAGTAGTACCCCATTGTAATAGTGACATGACATAGGTTTTCTAATACCAGTCTTTTCATAACAGGGAACGGATATTAGAGTGAGAGCTGAAAAATATATATTTTGAAACAATTTTTGGTATTGATATTTATACTGATGATACTTGTTCCCCTTCTCATTTCAAGGAGTTGTGTATTTAAGTAAACTGTAGGATACCATAAGATGTACAGTAATTTATTTTATTTTTATATTGGTCATTTCAGTGAGCTGTATTTATCTCCCTGCAGACGCACATGAAGAGAAATGAACTCTTTAGATTTAGAAGAGAGGAAACTAATGAACTTAATAGTAATAAATAAATAAATAAACTTTAAAAGTTTATGTTCTTCTGTTTATGGGATGGGGTTGTTGGCTGGAATTTGGGGTTCCAGTTTTGATCATGTATTCTGCTTCTGAATGTTCAAGTATCGTCATCAATGTATTTTATTTGCTTTTATGTTGTATCACCATGTCACATTAGTTTTGGTATAACAGGGTATCAATGATATAAGCTGTCATTTTTTTGTTTACCATTATCAAAGTTTTACATGTATCTAAGTGATGAAAATAATCATTTTTGAATGTCCGTCATCCATTTTTCCCTATTTTGATCTAGCAATCATTCACTGTGAGATCAAAATAAAATTTCTCTGTATAAGTTTGTAAAGTAAGTGCTAAAGTGAGGGCTGGTCTTAAAAGAAAACAAGATTATTAACAAGAGAAGGCTCTACCAGAGACCAAATTTCAATTCTAACAACTGAAAAATATACATCAAATGACATCCACACTTTCTCTTTATTATCAGTCTAAAAGTGTATACAATGTATATCATTGGTGTGAACTGAAATTGAATGTATATATAAAATAGTTCTTTATTATGAAGTGATAATTTATTATGCACAGTTAAATGTAATTTGATTGTTATGCATTGATTTAATGTAGCCATTAGCTAGAAAGTATTTTTTACAGTTTGTGACAGTAGAACTGAATGTAAATTGATATGTCGGCCTGTTGTATGTAATTTTGCTTTTGAATTAGTGTGAAATATCAACAAAAAATAATTTACTTGGACTTCTTCTTTAAGTAATCATCCTGAAAGAAAAATGTTACTTTTATATAGGTTTGTCTTTCATTTACCTCATATTTTCTTTAGTCTTTGAAAACAAATTTGTAAGTATTTTACATTGTATCTTTCTTTTCTTTTTTTTTTAAAGATAGATTTTATCCTGTGCAATACTTTGTGTCTATTTGCTGTTTTGGTATTGCTTAATATGGTAATAAAAAAAAATTGTGGCACTTTGAATTTAATCTTTAATTGTAATAATATTTTCCTTTTTATTGATACAAATATTGGTTGCTGTTTTATAAAAAAAAACATATATTATCAATGGCAAAGAAAGCCTCTTGAATTAAGGTACTGAAATTGTGTTATTAATTGTGTTATTGTATTGTTCATGAGTAAATTAGACTACCTCCTTCAGTTCAAATCATGTTTATTTATTCATTTGATCTTTCTTTCAGAAATGTTCTGATTAATTGCTAACCTTTGTGTTATGGGACCGGGATCTAACCATATATCTAGTTACTTAAGTGTGTTTCAATCATTTGAATTTTCAATGAATGGATGTGTACTCGTGGTTTCCGTCCAATTTCTTGGCTATTGGATTTACATAATATTTGGTATTATAATACAACTGATCGTGTACCTTGATGTCAATGAGTATGAGTAAAAGATTTTGTTTTGTAAGTAAATTAATAAAAACTAACCATCACTTAATGTCAGCTGGTGTTTGTACATTATTCAAGGTGGGTTTGGGGTTATACTTCGTAATTCCGAAGGTTCGTAATTACGAAGGTCTGTTATTCCGAAGGTTCGATAATCCAAAAACAAAATAAGGTTCGATGTTCCGAAGGTTCGTTAATCCGAAAATGAAATAAGGTTTGTTAATCATTTTCGTTTTCGGAATTATGAACCTCACTTCGTTTTCGGACTAACGAACCTTCAGAATTACGAACCTCATTTTATTTTTGGACTAACGAACCTTCGGAATAACCGAACCTTCCGAACGAGCGTGGCTTCCTCAGACCCCCTTGTATATAAAGTTTTTATTTTAGTGGCATCACAGCTAGATGAGCAGTGCCTTTATATATTGTGTGATATAAATTCCCCCAAAACATAATTTTCTCAAACATTTGAAATTGATTATAATTGTGTGGTAAACATATGATCAGACACCTTCTTTTCCTAAATTTCTATACGAAAATATTTTTGATCATCATGTTCCATTGAAAAAAAAGAAAGACATAATGAAATATATATCATATGATATATGGGGTGTTGCTCATATATGACGTCAAATATGAAAATCGTCTAAAATTATAAATTTTTTTACCTCTTGTGATTGATTTTCATCAACCACCAATATATTTGTATATATTTTCCTGCTTTTTAAAAACTTCCCCTACTATGCCTGAATTTTACAAGTGAAAGGGAGATACCGGTAATAAAGAATGGTGCAAAATGTTTACCAAAACAAAATCACTTTTGTTATTGTAACAACTAATTTTGTTACATGTATCTACATTTCCAAAGCAAAGGTTCATATTAAACATGTCACTGGTATACCCAGTTGTTGTGTGTCCGGACAGGTCGTGTGTCCGGACGATCAATTTTAGAAAGTCATTTGGAAAAATTCACAAGTGAAGTTTCACCAATTTTTAGTACAAAATGTTAGGAAATGTTATAAAGAACAAAACAAAAGATGATTACAACTATTGAATTTATATTTTTTGTGTAATCCAAAGAAAAAAAAGAAGGACTCAAAAATATAAAGTGTCCGGACACCCGACCCCCATCCTACGGTACGGTTTGTAAAGACTATCAATATTTGTAAACAAAGAATCAGCTGTTCAACGACGCACTCGCGATTCTGATTGGGAGAGAGGCGGTGCGAGTCCTCTGGCTACGGAGCGGCGCGGCGGGCTGGAGCTTGAGGCGAGCGAGGCCGGCACGGGGGCTGATCCCATGACAGATACTGTCTCGTGACTTGACATATTACAGGCATCATATCTATCGTTCATCCATGCAGAAGTGATCGAGACGAGAGTTCGAGTTCGGCCAGCAGTCAAGCAGATCTAAGGTACCGTACCTGTAGTTCTACTTGAATCTTATATTAAGGAACTGTCTAACGTTTATAGGCCTAGTTGTTAGGCCCCTAGGTTTTTTTTTTTTTGATAATTTGGTGGTTCCTAACCTAAGTAAGTAGGTACGGTACCGGTACGGTACCGGTACGGTACCGTATACCCAGGCCAGGGAGCTCCGCCATGCTTTGGCCTTTGCGGGCCGGAGCTCCCGGCTCCCTGGCCTAATAGATGATCAAGGTCCCCAATCATAATGTGCGCACCTATTAACAATTTTGACTTAGATTTAACAATAACAATGAATTTATTTTTATTTTACAAAATCTGTCAGCTGATAATGCAATGTTCCTTACAATACTGTGCCATGGCCCATGCAAATATCTCATAAAAATTTGAAAGAAATAACGATTTTCTTGGGACTTGGAAAAAAACCTGGCCTCGGCCTCGGGCAGTCATTTAATATGGATTGAACAAATAAATAGTGCTCCGGCATGAGTCCGAACCCATTCACTTTGCACACGATTCAGGGAATTCGATGAGAAAGGCTGCAATTTGAGGCTGTCAGAAGAAATGGCCAAAAATTACTTTCCACCATTTTTTAATCTGATTTTTTAAATGAATGTCTGTCTATTTATTGATGTTTAAAGTTTACGTTTGTTGCAAATTGTGTATCTTCTTTTACTAGAAATTAAATAGCTCAGCGCGTATATGCGCCTACGCAGACAAGGAGGGTCAACTTTGCATAATTATTGTGCAGATGGTAATTTATCAACTAGCTCATATATCATATTATCCACACAGGATCATTTTTTCAATCTCTATTTTTGATGAAGAAAAATAATGTAAAGAATCAAGTTTACGTACATAAGAGCCAATAATGATGAATAGCTGCAATGGAACCTGACAGTGTAAAAAAAATCAAGCATTTGTCCCAAATAAAAAGAGAAAACAAGCCAAATATTGCCAACCTTATTTCACCAAACAGGGAGGAGTAATAGAGAACAAGGTTATAACCTTCATAGAATGAGTGTCTTGGACCATAATGACGGTGTGCACACCAGGAGTTCAAAGTAACCCTCCCCCTTAAAGAGAAATTCCAGTAGTTGCAGAAAACACTGATTTCATGAGAAAGTCTGTAAAACAAGGCTTAATTGTCAGTATATCATCGAGGATCTAGATCTGGTACAGTTACATAAGCTGAACTTTGTGAAATCTTGAAATCTACGCTGAAAAATGTTTAGACTGAAGATCCCCAACACAGATAAGCGCACGTGGGACAGTGTATAATCATAGCTTTGAATGTTGGACCCGACGCTCTACCCGAATCCTGTGCTTATTTGCTGATTTCTCAGCAATTACACAATTTCTTCCAGAATCCTTTGGCACATACGTTTTATTTTAATACAAACAGACACTTTGGTGGTCATTTCATTGGATTCTGTACGAACTCATTTTGATATCATTACCAAAACTAGCATTTACCTTTAAATTTTCTTGAAACCCAAGCCAATCCCCCTCCCCGTAATTTTTTTTTTTTGCTTGTTAATTTTTGTTGGGGTAGGAAACGACCTAAACTTGGTGGTGAAGACCTTTATTTTTGCTTTTTTTTATTCTTTCATTCAGTCGGAACCCTTCCCCTTTTAAAAACCCTGCGTACGGTTCTGTGATGCAGTAATTTGAAGTGCACAGGAGCCTATATATCCGCAAGTGGCGGTATAGATCTAGAATGTTCACAAATAAATTTCTATGATTTGGTTTTTATTTCATTGACAAGTTATCATTTTGTTGGTTGGTGGTGTGGTGTAGACCGACAAATCAGTTTATTTCGACTGGAGATTTCATGAAAAACTTAGCTCCAGTCTGCACTTTCCCCTTCCCATTTTACTTGTTTAAATTAAATTAAATTTACTTGTTTGAACCTTTCCAATCTGCATATAGGAAATGTCATGGGGTAGAAACTGCTTTGGTTCGTGTATCAAATGATATTCTTCGTGCTGTTGATGACAAGAAGGCTGTTTTCCTCCTTCTGCTTGATCTTTCGTCAGCATTTGATACTGTTGACCATGATTTGCTATTGGATCGGTTGAAATATTGTGGCATAGAAGGAGTTGTTCTTGATTGGTTTTCATCTTATCTTCATGATAGATCACAGGTTGTCAAGATTGGTGAAAATATGTCGTCTCCTGTTAAACTTCCTTTTGGAGTGCCCCAAGGTTCAGTTCTCGGGCCGTTGTTTTTTGCCATCTATTCCAGTCCTCTTGCAAAAATTGCGCATAAACATGGCATAGACATTCATATGTATGCGGATGATACACAGTTGTATGTGTCATTTGATCCAACTGACCCTGCTAGTGAGTTGTCTGCCAGGCTTCGTTTACAAAATACAATAGATGATATGCGGTCATGGATGATAAAGAATAAGTTGAAATTAAATGAAAGTAAAACAGACTTGTTGATTATTAGTTCTAAATCACAAAGTCATTTGATTAAGGACCGGACTATACAGGTTGGGGACTCCTTGATTAAAGCCTTGTCATCAGTTCGAAATCTCGGTGTCGTATTTGACGAACATATGTCTATGGATGCACAAGTAAAGAAAATATGTCAATCAGTATACTATAATATTCATAATGTTAACAGCATGAGGAAAGTCCTTGACCATAAGTCTGCTGCTATGCTTATACACTCATTTGTACTATCTCGATTAGATGTTGGAAATGCTCTTCTTTTTAATATAACCTCACGCAATGTTAATAAACTTCAGTATGCTCAGAATACAGCTGCCAGGGTTTTAACTGGTACATCAAAATATCAACACATCTCACCAATTCTCCAAAAGTTACATTGGTTGCCAATCCGGAAGCATATAGAATTTAAAATACTTCTTCTCACTTGGAAAGTGTGTAATGGTTTGGCACCAAAATATCTACAAGAGCTTGTCACGCCTTATGCACCAGCTAGAAGCCTGAGATCATCACACCAGCAACTTCTTAAGACTCCCAAGACACGTGTTGCATATGGTGCACGAGCTTTCTCTGCCTCAGCACCTTCTCTCTGGAATAATTTGCCATTAAATTTAAGAATTATACAATCACTGGAGACCTTTAAATCAAAACTGAAATCTTATCTTTTCTAACAGTATTAGTTATTGGCACTTTGACACTCATCCAAACTTTCTCTTTCTTTTCTTGTGCGCCTCGGAATAGAATATTTCTAGATAGATGGCGCTATATAAATGCCTATTATTATTATTATTATTATTCCCATCGAGTCCATCAATTGGTGAATTGATTGTATACAAATAATGCATGCAGCCGAGTGCATTAGTGGAAATGCAGAGCACGCAAGGTTTTTGTCTCACCTGCGAAGCAGAGTGAGACTATAGGCGCCGCTTTTCCGACGGCGGCGGCGGCGTCAACATCAAATCTTAACCTGAGGTTAAGTTTTTGAAATGACATCATAACTTAGAAAGTATATGGACCTAGTTCATGAAACTTGGCCATAAGGTTAATCAAGTATTACTGAACATCCTATTAAAGTTTCATGTCACATGACCAAGGTCAAAGGTCATTTAGGGTCAATGAACTTAGACCATGTTGGAGGAATCAACATCGAAATCTTAACCAGAGGTTAAGTTTTTGAAATGTCATCATAACTTAGAAAATATATGGACCTAGTTCATGAAACTTACACATAAGGTTAATCAAGTATCACTGAACATCCTGCATGAGTTTCACGTCACATGACCAAGGTCAAAGGTCATTTAGGGTCAATGAACTTTGGCCGAATTGGGGATATCTGTTGAATTCCCATCATAACTTTAAAAGTTTATGGATCTGATTCATGAAACTTGGACATAATAGTAATCAAGCATCACTGAATATTTTGTGCAAGTTTCAGGTCTCATGATTAAGGTCAAAGGTCATTTAGGGTCAATGAACTTTGGCCGAATCGGGGGTATCTGTTGAATTACCATCATAACTTTGAAAGTTTATTAGTCTAGTTCACTAAACTTGGACATATGAGTAATCAAATATCACTGAACATCCTGTGCGCATTTCAGGTCACATGACCAAGGTCAAAGGTCAATGAACTTTGGCCGCATTGGGTGTATCTGTTGAATTACCATCAAAACTTTGAAAGTTTATGGATCTGATTCATGAATCTTGTACATAAGAGTAATCAAGTATCACTGAACATCCTGTGCGAGTTTCAGGTCACATGATCAAGGTCAAAGGTCATGTAAGGTCAATGAACTTTGGCCATGTTGAATAACCATCATATCTCTGTAAGTTTATTGGTCTAGTTCATAAAAAGTGGACATAAGAGTAACCATGTATCACTGAACATCTTGTGCGAGTTAGAGTAGTATTCAAAGTCAGCACTGCTGCTATATTGAACCGCGTGATGCAGGTGAGACGGCCAGAGGCATTCCACTTGTTTTTATAGGTGCCGCACTGTGCACGAGCCGCCTGTGGCGAGTGCCCAGTGTGCACCATCTGAAGAAACCAAGCTTTCTCTGCATTTACTTTTTACGTACGACAGAGCAAACTTGTGCATTACTTATTTTATGAAATAGCAACACAGAAACAAATTCTTAAAAAGTTACATTACAGTTTTTGTCTCACCTGGGAAGCAAAGTGAGACTATAGGCGCCGCTTTTCCGACGGTGGCGGCGACGGCGTCAACATCAAATCTTAACCTGAGATTAAGTTTTTGAAATGACGTCTTAACTTAGAAAGTATATGGACCTAGTTAATAAAACTTGGCCATAAGGTTAATCAAGTATTACTGAACATCCTATCAGAGTTTCATGTCACATGACCAAGGTCAAAGGTCATTTAGAGTCAATGAACTTAGACCATGTTGGAGGAATCAACATCGAAAATCTTAACCTGAGGTTAAGTTTTTGAAATGTCATCATAACTTAGAAAATATATGGACCTAGTTCATGAAACTTGGACATTAGGTTAATCAAGTATCACTGAACATCCTGCATGAGTTTCACGTCACATGACCAAGGTCAAAGGTCATTTAGGGTCAATGAACTTTGGCCAAATTGGGGATATCTGTTGAATTCCCATCATAACTTTGAAAGTTTATGGATCTGATTCATGAAACTTGGACACAATAGTAATCAAGCATCACTGAAATTTTTTTGCAAGTTTCAGGTCTCATGATTAAGGTCAAAGGTCATTTAGGGTCAATGAACTTTTGCCGAATCGGGGGTATCTGTTGAATTACCATCATAACTTTGAAAGTTTATTGGTCTAGTTCATTAAATTTGGACATTAGAGTAATCAAGTATCACTGAACATCCTGTGCGCGTTTCAGGTCACATGACCAAGGTCAAAGGTCAATGAACTTTGGCCGAATTGGGTGTATCTGTTGAATTACCATCATAACTTTGAAAGTTTATGGATCTGATTCATGAAACTTGTACATAAGAGTTATCAAGTATCACTGAACATCCTGTTCGAGTTTCAGGTCACATGATCAAGGTCAAAGGTCATGTAAGGTCAATGAACTTTGGCCATGTTGGGGTTTTTTGTTGAATAACCATCATATCTCTGTAAGTTTATTGGTCTAGTTCATAAAAGTGGACATAAGAGTAACCATGTATCACTGAACATCTTGTGCGAGTTAGAGTAGTATTCAAAGTCAGCACTGCTGCTATATTGAACCGCGTGATGCAGGTGAGACGGCCAGAGGCATTCCACTTGTGTTGAACTTCGACCCACTGGTTTCTGTTAGCATGCAATGTCAATTTTCGTTGCGCACTTTTTGCACTGCCATGCAGTGCACAAAAAAGTTGGATGTCATGTGACAAGTATTGGCCAATCGTGATGCTTGAAATAATACACCTATTTTATAATGTACATCATGTCTTTGGGATGTCTAATTTTTTATGTCCTCCATGCGTGCATGATATGGATTAATTTTCTTCCTTACACAAACTTCCAAACCCGCCTCCATGTCCCTTCATCTTTATTAGACATCTTAATTCTTTGTTTTGTGTTCTGTTTTTTGTTTTGATTGAGTGGGTGTGAACGCACTTTCCGAGGGTGAGCATATTCTGATCGTAGATCTCATTTGTTATTAAAAAAACTAACATTAGGTGGATGAGGAAATTACCAATTAATCCTAACTACATGTAAATCACCATTAAGTAAGTCATGATAATCACCTCTGTATTTTAATTTATTACTCCAAAAACAATGACTTGGGGCGTTTGTTTTGCTTTGTGTGTCTTCTAACTACATGTACATGTATACTGTAACAAAAGAATTAATTCATTGACCACTGAATAACAAGATTACATTATAAGGCTAATTTCTTCCATGGATTAAAAATATACTTGAATGACTATACTGTTAGCCTTATTTTTAGGAACTCTGAAACAATCTTTGGATTGTCTATTTCTCTGTGTTAAAGTGTGATACTCTTCAATATTCAAACTCTACTCTCATTGTCTAAAGTTTTTAAATAGCTTTTGTTTAATATGGTCAATAATGTCACACCTGTTTAACCTAGCCCTTTTACTAAATGAAATGTGCAAGCACAACTATGCCAATTTGTCATGTTGCTTTTTAGGTGAAGGAGGAAGTATGACTAAATAGAAGATCATGTGAATAATGCTCAAGGGCTTTCGATGGAAGATGAAGTTAGTTGTCAATAACTTAATACTGAAGTTCTTGTCAGGCCTAGAGCATATATTGCCAAAGTATTGAAAATGGGTCTTGATATCACTATAGATTATAGAACACCTTCCTCGTACAAAGTTGGAAACAATGGTACATGTACCTGCAAGTTTATGGGTTCTTTATCTGCTAATCGTACACTTCAAAGTTCACATGTCAATTGTTGCCCTGATTGTAGGTTATGATTT
This sequence comes from Lytechinus variegatus, assembly GCF_018143015.1. Classification (NCBI taxonomy): domain Eukaryota; kingdom Metazoa; phylum Echinodermata; class Echinoidea; order Temnopleuroida; family Toxopneustidae; genus Lytechinus; species Lytechinus variegatus. The sequence continues at coordinate 1,844,010 of NC_054753.1, forward strand.
TCTCGTTAAAAACTGTGCCGAGATCCACCCACTTACCATCACACTCGGGTCCCAGAGATGATAGAAAGGGTTCATTGCCATAAAAACTTTCATGTTACAGGTGGAATTTTTTTTTCCTGTTTTATATATAACGAATTGAAATAAATCACAAAATTTACAAATAATTATTAGGTGATTGCAAATCACATTTTATAAACACAGTTAGTTACACAAAAAAAGACAAAATAACAACCATAAAAAAAACCTACCCCCTCACCCCCAAAAAAGGAATGTGGCAAAGTGATGACTTAATATCAGTGTGATCTAAACAAAGATGGGTGATTTGGTAAATAAAGTAGACAAAACAAAATATACAAGCTATGATATGAAGTGGTTTCCAAACAACTATTGATAGGATTAAAAAACACAACTGGTAATCCAAGACAGCATAATTATGGAGGTTTTTAAACGAACAAGTATATCAAGGAAACTGAGATACAAGTTCCATGAAAAAATGGGATCTGATGTCTACAACCATATATGTAACCAATACAGTGCATTATTATTTGTAAAAATGGGGCACTAAGCCTGTTATACAAAATATACATTGTTAGTTATGTAACCTGCTTACATTTTTGAAAACCAAATTATAAGGTGAATTGCCACTTACAGGTGGAATCTTTAATAGCATGAACAATGTTTACATGTAGTCTTGTTATTAATCACCTTGACAAGTACTCAGAAATGCAGATCGTTATGCATCTTTTATTGTATTTGTGTTTGGTTTACAAACATACAAAACCAAATAACTTTGACAGTTAAGGTCATGGTCTTGAGATGATAACGACAGATTATGTGGTTTTATCATGTTATTGCGAAAGTACTTGGAACCTTACATGCGTTGGCGGCGGAAGCCAAAAATTTTAGGAGGGAACAACCAAAAAATTTTTGACAAGCAAAAAAAAAGATAAAAAGGTTCTCAACCCAAAAATTTTAGGGGGGACGTAGGAAAAAAAATTGACAAGCAAAAAAAAAGGTCATCAAAAACAAATTTAGGGGGGGGACGGTCCCCCCCTCCTCAAATTTAGGGGGGGACACGTCCCCCCCACCCCCCCCCTTCCGCCGCCTATGCTTACATGTCCATGCATAAATTGTAGGACTTTGTTATCAATATATTTGGTTGATAAACTTGATATCCAACCTGATGTTATTGAGAAGTTATTGATAAATATTCTACATTATCTTTTGTAAGCGATTGGTCGTGAAGTTGATACTTTGAATCATAGCCCTGTAAATCAGTTAAATGTAGAGCTAAGTTTAATTGTTATCATCATCATTATTTGTTATATAATTATTATTATTATCATTATTATTATTACTATTCTTATTCTTATTATTATTAGTGTGTATTAGAATGTTTAAAGCTGTTTGCTTCTACATGTACATGTAGGTCTCTTTTAACAGCAGTAAAATGGAAGATGTGGTTTTGATAAGCCCAGCATCTGAATGTACATGTACCTAATTAACACTCACTAAACGGATCTTAAAGGGGAAGTTCACCCTGAAGAAAACTTTGTTGTAAAAATAGCAGAAAAATTAGTAAAAAATATTGGTGAAGGTTTCAGGAAAATCCGTTAAAAAGTAAGAAAGTTATTAGAGTTCAAAGTTTTGGATTTGTGACGTCATAAACGAGCAGCTGCCCCATGTGTTATGTAATATAAAATGCATGAATTTCAAATTTTGCATGGTTCCTGATGACTTAATTTTGTTTTGTATTCATGATCGGGTGTGAAATGATTTGTCTATTGATATACAAAAGGTACAGTGAAAACCATTTTCAATTTTCTGAGAAAATGACATTTATTTGATTTTTTACCATTCGCTATGTATGAATGCTGCTCGCATATGACGTCACAAATCAAATAATTGAAATTCTAATAACTTTTTAATGATTTGATGAATTTTTCTCAAACCTTCTGCAATATTTTTTATTATTTTTCTGCTATTTTTACAATAAACTTTTTGTCAGGGTGAACTTCCCCTTAAAGACAAATCAACAGTTCAAAAGTTGGGTGTCAATAAATGTGTCACATGCACAGTCAATCCTAAAATAGTGCAGGTATACATATATAGTCTGAGAATTCAGACCACTTTAAAACTAAATTTATATTCTGACCTGCAAACTAAATAGTGTTCAGAGGATAATCATAAGACTTCATGATTATTTTAACGATTAGGTTACAGAGTGCTACATAAGCACTTGCCCGATTGCCCGGGGCAAGTAAAGTTAGAGTCAGGCAAGTGTTTTGAAATAAGGACCAAAACTACTTGCCCAAATTGGGCAAGCAAAATTTACACATTAGAAAGCAAAATTCTCACAGTAGAAGGACCTAAATTAGGGTTGATATGATGATATTGACCCTATAACTTTAGTCATGGCAGGCAAGATAAAATCACTTTGGAAAAAGAAATGCATTAACAAGGTAGATCAGTTCATGTTATGAGAGAGAAAAAGGTTAATGGTTTATTAAACAGCAAAACTTTCTGTAGAAGAGGTTAAACTTTTTTTTTCAAGGATATTTCCAGGCAAGTAAAGTAGATTTTTGGGCTGGTATGTTCCAACTATTTAAACATTCACTTGCCCTACCGGACAAGCGCTCTTCTAAAAAAATATGTACGGTACGGTACATGTAGCACACTGCTGGATAGTTTATACCCTCACCAGGTTTTGGTTCAAATACAAGGTAATTGATCAATTACGTATTTTAATTACATTTTTGAGTATATAAATTTTGAAAGGGAAAGTAATTGTAATTGAAAAAATGATAATTTTGACTTGAACTACTATCAATAATAATTTTTTATTATATTCTATTACTCTACAATAAACCTACTTAAAGGTCAAGTCCACCTCAGAAAAATGTTGATTTGAATCAATAGAGAAAAATCAGACAAGCACAATGCTGAAAATTTCATCAAAATCGGATGTAAAATATGAAAGTTATGACATTTCAAATTTTCGCTTATTTTCAACAAAATAGTTAACGAGCCAGTTACATGCAAATGAGAGAGTCAATAATGTCACTCACTATTTTTTTTGTTTTTTATTGTTTAAATTATACAATATTTCAATTTTTGCGAATTTAACGATTAGGACCTCCTTGCCTGAAGCACAAAATGTTAAAACAATGGAATTCCACGTGTTCGGGGAGGAGTGAAACTTCATTTCACATGACAATGACGAGAAAATATAAGTATTTCATATCTCATAAAATACGAAAGAAATGGTGAGTGATGTCATCAGTTCCTCATTTGCATACCGACCGAGATGTGCATATAACTGTTTTGTGAAATGAAGCGAAACTTTAAAATGCCATAACTTTCTTATTTTACATCCGATTCTGATGAAATTTTCAGTGTTATTCTTGTTTAATTTTTCTCTCTATATTAAAAGCAAGTTTTTGTTGGGGTGGACTTTTCCTTTAATTTATGATTTGATGTCATGACCTTTTTCATGTCAATTGCTCAGTAGCATCAAAGAGTGTTATAGGTGCAATCCTTGCTCTTAAAAACAAAAAACCTTCATCTTTTCAGTTTCTCTGTAACTTATATAGAGTTATGTGAAATGTGGTGCTAATTAATACATAGAGATTACAAATTGATTTCATATTTTATGACTTTTCTAGAAAGTATGTAAATGGTAATTGATAAATGTACATGTAATTGGTGATTGTAATTGAAAAAAATGTAATTTGGTAGAAAAGTAATGTAAGTAATAAAATTTCGTCAATTATATGTAATTATAATGGAAGAAAGTAATTGAGCCCAAGCCTGACCCTCTCAAATGATATTTCTGTTTAATACTAAAATCCTTATATCTGATTGGTTAATCACAAAGGGTATGTTAATTGGTTTTGTATGCATATAGAAACATCCATTAAAGTGCAAGATCACCTTGATAATTTATTGGTTTTGATAAAAGCAGACAATATTAGATCTACATGTATGAAAGTTTGATCCATCAAAGAATATCAGAGACATAAATGATTTCGTTCAACGGAACACAAGACGTACAAGGGGGAATTACCAAAAATTCCTCCAGGTTCATCATACGGCCAGGGTTTTTCAAGATTCCTTCTTTGTAAGCACGGTATTTAAAGGACTGGAATAACCTCCCCTCCTCGATTGTAAATTGCCCCTCCCTGGACTTATTTAAACTTAAACTGAATCAACTTCAATGAAAGTCATTCCACACACGTTGCGCTACTCTCTTCACTACGTTTGCTGACCCAACTATTCAGATTCAGATGTATGACTTAAAAAAAAAAGTTTACAATATTGACAAGCAGCTTCACCATATCATGAAATAGAAATTCCAAAAATTCAATTCTTTTAAATAAACATGCATTAAAAATAGAAAATGCAATGAAATATGATCACTTTCACCCTTTTTTTAATTACCAAAATATTGATCATACAGCATACCAAGGATCTGCTCATCTGACTTCACACAATAAAAACTTTAGAAATGTTGTTTTTCATTGATTAAAAGATATTCATTAAAACCTACCTGTACATGTAGTTCACCATTATTTTTCTCAATTTTTTCTGCTTTTATTAAAATCTACTTATTGTCTGGGTGCATGCAACTTCCCTTTGAAAAAAAATATAAAGGCTGATTAATTAGATACAGTAATACTGAAGGCAATAATACTTTTTCCCTTTTCAATTTATTGAGAGGGATGCATGGTGAACAGTGGCAGTTTGAATCACTTTCACTCTCTCACTATTACTCTTCAAACAGATTTTGTTCACTCGATAGTGGACTGATGCTTAAAAAACAAACACTCCAAAATCTACAGAAATTGCTTGCACCTCTCCTTTGAGGCCATTTTTTCGTATGGCTCATTGACTGGACTCTTTTGTTGGATTCCTGCCTATTGTGTGCTTTCTTTTATCAAGGTCACTCATGCTGTACGAAATTCAATGTCATATCCATTTGATTAGAATTATCTATCGGCTGATCATCCATGCAGGTATTTATCTGTGCGTGCTGGTAGCAGTAGAAGCTATTGATGGTCTGACGGAGATAGAGTTGCCACATCACAGTTTTCATTTTGGTACCTGAAAAGAAAGCTTGCCAAAGACATCATGTCCTCCAATGGAAACGTAAGTACACAGACTAGAATATTACTTTGTTGATATATGTATTCATACGTTCTGGTAGCTTTTGAATATCATAGTATCTGGTTTTTATGTGACTATATATCTACATGTTCTTTATTACCAGAATGTTGCAGTATAACATTATGATGATTCGTGGGTGTATGAAATGATTTCTTATTACCAGTACACTCAAACTTCAGACTTGAACTGTGAATAATAGAAAGATAATGGCCGATATTCTGAATTTCGGTTTAATTTAAAATATGGTCTAAAGTTGTGGTTTGAACTTCGAATATGAATAGCAAATTGTGACGGATACATGTAATCTCTAACAGTAAAGTTCATTTACAAAATATTTTGCTCTGATATTATTCATATTACTGTACTGACTGGACTACTGAAATAGTTTCTCTTTATCATTGAAACATAAGAAAAGAGCCAACATGTATATTTTATGCAATTTAAAAAGTTTTCTCTTCCCGTAGTTTTAACACAGAGTTAGACCATGGCCAGCCTATAAAATTTAGCTAAACCAGACTTCAGAATATGGGCCAAAATGTTTTAGATAACTCAAACAAGAACACACAACAAATAAATTTCAGGAAAAGCTAATAGGTTCCAATTCTGAGTTAACATCCCTATGATTTTTTTCAACCCTTTCTTAAAGAGTTCCTTAAAACTATTATTCACTCGTACATGGACTTACATGTATGATTTAAAATACAATAGTAGAAGTAGGAAAGCGATTGACCCACTCAACCACATTAGCTTTGTATTATTTTCCATAGGACAATCGAGTGAAAATTGAACTTTTTTATATTTGTATACATGCAGCCTTCACAACAATAGCTTACCTAGGCCGGGGGGGGGGGGGGCAGTCTGCCCGCCCCCTGATGAGTCACAACCCATGCAAAAGACCTATCCCTGCCCCCGCCCACCCCCTCCCCTGACGAGCTTGAAGACTTTCTCTTTTTTTTGCTTGTCATTTTTAGGGCGGACGAATTTGCCACCCCCCCTGGGAAAAATCCTAGGTACGCCACTGCTTCACAACAATAATGAAACAGATTATTGGATTACCAGTATAAAAAGAAGAAAATGGATAAATCCTATAGATATATATCTCCATTTTATACATTGAAAGCCTGGTTTTAGATTTCTTTGATTTATGGTCAGCCATTCTAAATCTCCATGAATGTTTGACCATGGTTTGACCATGCACATCATTCCTCTTGAATTGAATAAAGAGCTGCTCATGATCCTTTTATTTCCTTGCATGGGTCTGCAGTACCCTTCTATTAAAATAGGTAATCTTTCCACTCAACCCTCCAAATCTGGCCTGGCACTTCACATGGAGACTCACAATGCCACACAGCGGTGTGTCCAATGATAAGTGTACCATAAGGCAATTTCCAATGGCAGTACATGAACATATGTTGATCATAAATCTTATTCTACTCTTGGTGATATATATCAGAATGGTGTCAAATTTGTCATGAAATGCACCATAATCTCATTTTAAAGCTACAATCGCACAGACATAATCACAAGTTTTCAAACATCAATCAGCTTACTTCGAGAGAGCATTCAATCACATTTTTCCTTTTCAAGCCCACCCACTGCGAGTTTGACTCGGGAATCTACTCAATCTACACTGTAGGTCAACTTTGAGTTTATGCAATACAGTACAGGTCTTAACTCTCCAAAGGCTCATAGAAGAATCTTGAGTCAGATCTCTGTTGTGTTTTCCATTATAGGTCAAGTTCACCTCAGAAAAATGTTGATTTGAATCAATAGAGAAAAAATCAGACAAGCACAATGCTGAAAATTTTACTAAAATTGGATGTAAAATAAGAAATTATGACATTTCAAAGTTTCGCTTATTTTTAACAAAATAGTTATATGAACGAGCCAGTGTCAAGTCCACCTCAGAAAAATGTTGATTTGAATCAATAGAGAAAAATCAGACAAGCACAATGCTGAAAATTTCATCAAAATCGGATGTAAATAAGAAAGTTATGACATTTCAAAGTTTCGCTTATTTTTAACAAAATATTTATATGAACGAGCCAGTTACATCCTAATGAGAGAGTCGATGATGTCACTCACTCACTATTTCTTTTGTTTTTTATTGTTTGAATTATACAATATTTCAATTTTTATGAATTTGACGATTAAGACCTCCTTGCCTGAAGCACAGAATGTTAAAATAATGGAATTCCACGTGTTCGGGGAGGAATAAAACTTCATTTCACATGACAATGACGAGAAAATAGAAATAAATATAAAAATAATCATATAATAAAATACAAAAGAAATAGTGAGTGAGTGATGTCATCAGTTCCCTCATTTGCATACCGACCGAGATGTGCATATAACTGTTTTGTGAAATGAAGCGAAACTTTAAAATGTCATAACTTTAATCTCATTTTACATCCGATTTTGATGAAATTTTCAGTGTTTTGCTTGTTGAATTTTTCTCTTTTTATTCAAATCAAATTTTTGTTGGGGTGGACTTGTCCTTTAAGTCACTACTGTGGAATTTGCTTAATTTCTAGCTAACACACTTGTTTCAATGCTTCATGTTAATTTGCATTTTGAGAGCTCTTGTTTTATGACCAACATGATATGGCTTGATTTGAATTTATGAAAAACATGTTTATTGGGTGAAGAGGGTTTTCAATGTAATGCAGCCATGTGTACTTAAGGGAGGTCACAATTTATTGAGAGAATTATTAACAGATAATTAGATATTATTACAATCATCCTGCCGGTTATCTTTCCCCCCTTGTGTGGTATTTGATGATATTCACACGATGCTGTTATCGTTTGTTTGATATTTTTATAGGGAAGAATCAGCCAGCTTCGGCTTAAAGGACCAATAGCAGCTCCCTTCACTCCATTCAAGCAGGATGGGTAAGAATTTCAACAGATTTATTCCACTTGTCGATATGTGAAAAAATACATTAATAAATGAATAAATAGATATATAAATGACAAAATAAATTAATAAATAGATAGATCTTTAAATAAATGAATAGATTATTGAATGAATAAATAGATTAATAAATGAATAAATAGATAAATAAATGAAGAAATTGATGAATGAATTAATAACTAACTAAATGAATCAGTCAATCAATCGATAAATCATTCAAATTCCCAGAAGGTCTCATTTCCACTTTTCTAAAGAATTTTTTCCACTTTAAAAACAAAGATTTGGATCATGAACAGTTCATCGACAGACTCGAATAGACTTAGTGATGTTTAGATGAAGTCATTAAACTAAATATGCCAAATGGCATTTAGACAAACTGGTCGTAGATGAACTGGAGGAAGGCCATGTGGGGTTAGGCCAAATGGAAAGTAGGCCAAATGGCAATTACACAGTACCATCTACATGTATACTCATAGCGATTATGAATGGAGGAAAATCAAAAAGTATAATTGAAAGTTATAAATTCATGTTTTGAAAATGAGACTATTTTTTTTCATCTTTTGCATGATAGTTGTTCGTCTAAATAACTTATGTATAAGTGATCCAGTGTAGTACAGTGCACATGTAGGTTTTCATGGTAGCTCTCATGCATCTTTCTTGTGCGATTGTTGGTCCTGAAAACGGCCACCCAAACTCGACGTTTCGACAGGTTGTATTCTTGTCGTCTTCAGGAGAGTGAGCAAAAATCGTAAAGGAGGCCTTCTGTCAAGGTGCCATATGCAGGGTGCCTTGCAGGGTACATGTCTCAGATTGGCTGGATAAGTCACAAAATGAAGTGATTTAATTTCTTATTTCTCCTATTGTGTTCTCTTTATTTTCTTGTTTTTATTTTGAAAGGGAGATTAACTTTGATATCATGGAAGAATATGCAGATAAGATAGCTGCTGGTGGTGTTAATAATGTGTTTGGTAAGTTGCACTGTACAAGCATTGGTGTTAAACTGCATTCGCATTCAACATAGACTACCGTAAGTAACGGTGTATTAACCGCACCCGTGTATTAACCGCACCCCCAACTTTGGACTAAAAAAAAAAAAAAAAAAAAAATCTTCTCACATTTACATGCATATTTGAGGTACGAAGAAACAAAATCTAAGTTTTTCAGATTTCCAAAGTATCCAAAGAGATTACCGGTATGCAGAAATATGCTGTTCTTGATCAATTCATCTACAAATGCTAGAAAGAAAGAACGGTCCCGACAATATTGGCAACTTACACACTCGCTCACCTCACAGTAAGTGTACACACACAGCACTGCCATTACATTGCAAACTACGATACAGTACAAGTCATGCCAGTACATCTTATCAAATTATGATCTGTGTCTTTCCCAGCGTAGGAGGAAGAAACATTCACATTTCTTGCATCACAATCTCACAATCACTTTCAGAAATTTGATGTCTTAGCATGAATTTTGGATACGGGATTATAGGAAGGTTCAAGAAACAAAGACATGGTATCTTATGAAAAGCAAACAGGAAGGAAAAAAAAACAAGCTGGCACGAAACGGGACTTTGAATAGCGCCAGCTTAAGTCGCACTACAACCACATTACAACGCAATCTCTAAGCTCAACTCTCGCTCAGCGGTGACAAAATATTACCGAGTATGCGTGGCGTCTCTTTTAAATTAGCCAGGGAACTTCACTACTTTGAATCGAGAATAAAGTCAAAATTAGTGTCATGAAGGTGGGTGCGTTTGTTATGGACAACATTTAATGAATATTGCAACAATCGCTTCCCATTACCCGCGGCTCATACCCCTCTAAACGACATTGCCTGGGCGGCTACGCCCGGCCACTCGATGTGTTGTGAACTGGCAGACATCGTACATGTACGGGAGGGGTTACGGCGGGCTGGCTCAGACCCGTCACCGTGTATAAACCGCACCCCCGACTTTTGCTTCTACCCCGCCGAGAAAAAGGTGCGGTTAATACACCGTTACTTACGGTACATGTACAATGGGAACACAGGAAAACTTAATTTAGAAATGCATCTAGGCCCGTCTTCTGAAGTCTAGTTTAACTTTAATAGACTGGTCTAAATATATGTGCTAAAGTTATGGGGAGCCAAAATTTCAATAAAATTGTCATGTAGTATTTATCTTATGATTACCAATTTCTTTCCTCTTTTATGGTGAAGACAACTACCTTAATTTATCCACCTCCGACAGTTAAGAATGATTTGAAGGTTAAAACTGTTGATAAATCAAACCTGTACTATTCAAGATTTGTTGCACAATTGGCTATCCATAGTTATTAACCCACAACTTTTGACCAGAGTTTGAATGAAACATGACTTCAGTATACGGGCCATAGAATCGTCATTTTAGCAAGATTCCTGCTGAAAAAGACATGGAGAGTCAAAAGGGGCCTAAGCTTTTGATCCTAGCAGAATCTTCTTCGGAGGCAAAATGACAAACATATAAGGTGGAACAACCATAATATAGACCACAGACATTCAACAGCAACACTGGAAACAAGGAGACAAAAGGGGCATTAGTGAGAAGAGATGACCAATCAGGTTAATGAAGGGGATGAAAGAAAAGGAGTAGGCAGACACAAAGGGAAGTTAGTGTGAGTAAGGCCAAAGAAAGACCTCAAGCAGGGAGGGATTAAGATATGAGGCAGGCAACATCAAACAGGATCTAGAACAAAACAGTGATAGAGGGTATGAGGAAGAGAAGAATAACAAGAGAATTAGTGAGAGGTGGGTCAAACAGGTAACAAAGAAAGGCATAATAAACTGGTGCATAAGAGTGGGGGAAAAAAGGGAAAGAGGGATGGCATAGACTTTGTACAAGTTGCCTTAAAATTCTATTCCAATATTGAATAAATGTTGAATGAATGTATGGTGTTAGTTTTAGATACTTTACATTCTGGTAAATGTTAAAATATGATGTGGAAGTATTATTTTATGTTATTTTCAATCTCCTTGGTTTATCAACAGGCAAGAGTGAGGTCCTTTCAGAACGTTGAATATAGAATACCATGATATTATTTTTGTGTTTTTGCCGTATTTGCACCCTTCATTGTTTCTGATGGGTCTTTTTATGAAATGTTTCTTTGATTTCAAAATGAAGAACTATCCATGATACTGAAAACTGTGTAACACTTGTGTATTGCAGTTAATGGGACTACGGGTGAAGGCATATCCATGACAGTACGGGAGAGAAAGGCAGCAGCTGAAAAATGGATAGCTCTAGGAAAGACAAGGTATGTCGCACTACACTGGGCTTCTGCCATGAGTGTCTGAATGATATTAAGTGCACTGCTCAGTAAGACATCACCACTATTATCATTAATATCATTAATTATTATTATACGCAAAGAGATTTTACTCTGAACCAAGATGTTTTGTCTGTTTTGTTAGTTTCAAAAAAATCTTTCTATTGTCTCCTAGAGAAGCACACATTGTCTCGCACTATGACCGTACATGGACACATGATTCAGACAAAAGATAACAAGCTCACTTTAAATACACTGGAAATCAACTGTAGAAGGTTGAAGAAAGAATCAACTAAATTGGAAGTCCAAAGTGTTTTTTTTTATAACTTACAGCCTCACATAGGCTTGTAATTTTTTTTTTCTCTACCTTGTTGATGCATTTTTTTAATAATCCCCCACATTTATGGAGAAAATGAGAGTGCATTCTCAAAACTAAAAGAACTGACATAAATTTTTGGTCTAGTTTGTTTTGGTAATTCTCAGTGATTGTACATGCATCCTGAATCATAGTGTAGCATAAGTTATCAATAATTGTTGTCCATTCAATTACACCACACATTACTCCGGCTTTGGCTCCAGCTGCTGCTTCCAGCGCTTGATGCGTTCAGGGAATTCGTCCTGTTGGGTACCGATTCATCTCACATGGATGGAATATCACACCTCCCTGTTTTTGTGTAACCTGACTGTTATACAACATTAATCCATTCTTCAGCCACTCTTAAAACTTGAATTAATTCCTGGGATGGTGCTGTAGACATTGTGTAACATGTAATGTACATGTATGTGCTGGGATAGAATTTGAGCACTATGATGATGTCACTATAATAGGTCATCGTTTGCCCACGTACCCCCCCCCCCCCCATTAAATACCCTGGCAGGCAATGCACTAATGGGGTGTTGCAAAAAAAATGCGACCAATTGCAAGTCTGTTTTCGGTCCCTAAATCAATCACATGTTTTGTAGTTATTGCAGATTTGTGATTGATTGCTAATCTGCTCCTTGAAACAAGAAGTGTAATCTGATTTGCTAAAGCTAATGTTGATCTATCAGTTGTAAAATAGTAATAATTGTAAATTTATATTGCGCAATTTCTATTTGGATATCAACTACGCATTACAATACATAACAGATAAGCAGGAAAACAATTAACAGGATACGCAAAAATTTTAGAAGTAAATTTAAGTTCGCTAAATTGATCGAAGAAAAATAAGCAAAGATGAATCATTTCTACAAAATACATACATGTGACAAAAAAGTGACTTATTTATTAAAAACTCTCTTGAAAGAGGAGGGATTTCAATTTAGTTTTAAATAAGTTGACAGAGGATGCATTTCTTATTGAGGAAGGGAGACTATTCCAGAGTTTGGGTGCAGCACTGAAAAAGGCACGGTCACCTAGTGTGATCTTTGTTTTACGTGGTGGGAGACTGAGGATCATTGTGTCATGGGAACTACGAAGCCTGTAAGATTGGGTGGGTGATTTTAATTTAAGGAGTTCACTGAGATAAAATTGAAATAGAATATTTGCAAATATTTTCTTGAAAAACCCCATTAGTCATCCTATTTGTTTATTTTTTCTATTGCATTTTTATTGTTCATAATTTGAAACAGATTTCAAGCAGTTATTGTCCATGTTGGAGCTGCAAATTTGAAGGACACTCAGGAATTAGTGAGTATTGATTATCAAAAGTTCAAGGCTTTGATTCTTGAATCAATAGGCAATCCAAACGTGACCAGCTTGATGAAACGTGCAATTAACAATAATATCAAACTCATATACTATTATAGCCTAGGTATACAGTGCATATAAAGAAAAAGGAAACCTGTTTTAGAGATGCATTGTAGATGTAAACCATTGAATGTGAACATCCTCGATCAAAATAAATAAAGATGCAATTTATTTTAGAGCGCTCTGTGGCCTAGTGGATTAGCTCCAGATTTTGAAACAGAGGGTCAAGGGTTCAAATCCCATCCATGACATAGTTTCCTTCAGCTAGAAATTGATCCATGGTGTAGCTGCACTCAACCAAGCTGAGGTAAATGACTAAGTGGTGTGAATTCATCCCTTGAAATGCTTGAACACAGCTGCTCTGCTAACTGCATTACTGTAGACCACTTAGATATAAATGATAAATTGAGTGTTAGGCACGATAATGTATTAAGCAAGTGTAATTATTGTTAGTATTTTATTCATCTGCAGATGCTGTACAACAGGGCCAATCATGCATTTTAATAGCTTGATGCACTAACCTCATGCAAAGATAATATGATTCTACTGCGTACAGTATACATCATGGGCCTCATTCATCAAAGTCAACAATATTACAAAACCCCATTAGTATTCCCATTCCGTCTTGATTGCCATTGTGTAGAGTAGAAACTTTTAATAAAATGCACATTAGTGTATGAATCAAATACACAATATTGCACTCAAGGCCATTCGCATTGTCAATATGTTTTTGTATAGAAGGTTCTTGTACACATTTCATCATTATGGAATAGAACAGAATAGGATGTGTGCGTTAGACCACAATACCATGATATAATGTATATATCACAATTTGATGCCCATGTTTTTATTGTCAATTTTCCAATATGAGTGCTTGTGGGAGCCATAGGAATGAGGATGTGTCGAGGGGGGGGAGCAAAAAACAAAGTGATTCCTTGTTATGTGAAATACATTGGAGTGCATGGAAATGGCCCGGGGGGGGGGGGGGGAGGGGCCACATATATTGACAAGTGGATACCATGAGCGACCTTTTTTTAAGATAGGGCATGTTACGTACGTGATAAGGGTGTCAAAAACCCTCAAATAATGAAAAAAGGGTATCTATTTCACTAGGATAGCTACGAATTTAGGGTCATATTTGCGAGGGTGTAAAAAAGACTAAAATGTTTTATAAAGGATGTACTTTTTGCCCCCATAGTCAACGCGTTTAGAGTCCGATTTGCGCAAGGTGTGGGAGGTGAGCCGTACTCTAAACCCAATGATGTAGGTAAAAGTAAAACTGACGTCCGTGACATATAACAAGTAAAATATCGCTGTACTTGTTTAGGGATCAATTCAGGGAGTACTAGCCAAGGGTATCGTTTTGTTTCCAAAACCTGTTAAGGGTAGGGTTTCATACGCCAATGCTTGTTAACCCTAATTCTCCCGGGGGGGCCATAATGCCCCCCCTCAACAATTTTCGCGATATATCTGCTGCGCGAAATTTTTTCACCTCGCAACTCACTGACTTTTTACATTCAAGTCTCGCGCAAATTTTAAGACCAAATTTGTGACGCCCGGGTACGCGGTTACGACATTATGCAAGTGCATGTCAGACCCAAAATTGCTCATAAACGTGATTTCATGTACAAATCCAATGCAAATTGCGTATTTAGCCAAAATTCATAAATGTATCATTATTTCTACTTTTACTGATTAAACTTCATTAATTTTGCCTTGTTTATGATCAGAATTATGTCTGGAACAATTTCCATTGAAAAAACAATAAAAAACAAAAAGTAAAAAAACAAAGAAATACATAAGAAATTCATAAAACAATAAAATACATAAGAAATTTATTTCCAAACCAAAGTTTTTTTTTAATTACGATTGTTAAGAATGCTACAAAGAAAATTTTAACCAAAAATTAGCATTCTAGGAGCTTTATTTAGTGAATTAGAGCAAAAAGTATGATTTATGCATAAATTAGCATAATTAATTCATATAAAATAAAATCTCATTATTTTGGAAAATTTTACCATACAGCCTTGTAGATTACATCGCACACTACCAGCGTGCAAATTTTTGCGTCGCTCGCGCGATCGGCGGCCGAGATCTTAAGGGGGGCCATAATGCCCCCCCCCGGGAATGACAAGAATCAAAATACCCCGGGAGATTTAGGGACTTAAGGGATGCAAAAAAAAGTTATTGCAATGTAAACATCGTTTGAAAAAATTGTAGAAAAATGTTCTACGATCATTGCTAAGCTTTGTGTAACAGGCGCCTATCTTTCTCTTTTGTTTATTAAGGGAAGGCATGCAGAAGAGCAAGGGGCCAGTGCTATATCAACCTTACCTCCTCTTTTCTTCAAACCATCTAGTATAGGTAAGTAGGCTTTTATACTGCAAGAACTCATAGAGATACACAGTTTTCATGAGAAAAAATTAATCTGCTTTCACTCTTCAAATTGGTAACACTTAATCTTATTTTGCTCCTCAAATTGTCAACAATTGTCAATATAATTAATTCTATGGGTTTTCATGTATTTGAAAACTAAAGGTAGATATTAAAAAGGGCAAGGTTTCAACATTAAAGGTAAATGCTAGTTTTGGTAACGATATCAAAATGAGTTCGTACAGAATCCAATGAAATGACCACTAAAGTGTCTGTTTGTATAAATAAAACGCATGTGCCAAAGGATTCTGGAAGAAATTGTGTAATTGCTGAGAAATCAGCAAATAAGCACGGGATTCGGGTAGGGCGTCGGGCCCGACGCCCTAAGCAATAATTATACATTGTCCCACGTGCGCTTATCTGTGTTGGGGATTTTCGGTGTGAACATTTTTCAGCGTAGATTTCAAGATTTCACAAAGTCCAGTTAATGTAACTGTACCAGATCTAGATCCTCGATGATATACTGGCAATTAAGCCTTGTTTTACAGACTTTCTCATGAAATCAGTGTTAACTGCAACTACTGGAATTTCTCTTTAAGTTGACAATTTGATTTTCAAATTGCGATAT
The DNA here is from genome assembly GCF_018143015.1 of Lytechinus variegatus. NCBI lineage: Eukaryota > Metazoa > Echinodermata > Echinoidea > Temnopleuroida > Toxopneustidae > Lytechinus > Lytechinus variegatus. Next base: position 1,860,104 of record NC_054753.1, read on the forward strand.
TTTTTTCATGAGGAAAAATTTAGTCTGCTATTGCTTCTCAAATTGGCAAAAATGTATTCTATTCATTTTCATATATTGGAATTTTTATTAAATATATACATTTAGATATTACATGGATAATCCATCAAAGAATATAACAATTACAAAAGATCAAAGAATAACATAATGAGATGTCATATTCAGGCCTGTATGGAATATGTTAATAAAATAGAAATTTGGTTTGTTTGTCATCTAAAAAAATACAAGAATCACAATTATTAAATGTAGAATGCCACAAATAATTAAAACCATGGATATTTTATGACATTCTACAATTGTGATTCTTTTATGAAATATGCCATATACATGTATAGTATCAATGCTATATGCAATTTTCTTGAAAATTATGTGAACTGTGCATAAAATACCCCCGGTGGGGTCACTCAATATGACTTGGGGACCGCATGACCGTTACCAAAATCGCGGGAAAAGGGGTCAATTTCACGGAACGTCCGCGGACAGAACACTCCTCGAAGTAGTGAAAATAGGGGTGCTCACCGTCCTCGATCTGATGGAAATAGGGGTCAGGAAAAAGGGGAGAACGATTACGGGAAGTAAAATCCATCGCCGAGTCACATCATGCTCTGTTAGTCTGTATCTTTATATGGACAACTCTACATTTATTTTTACAAAGAATTCTACTTTTCTTATTTTTCAAGAAAAATAAAGTTCTTTTGGATTATTGTATCAGTATGACATGGCTCTTGGTCATCTTTAAGGACTGAGCACTCTGGCGCCTGTGTTGCAATTTCCTCTAATGAGGAAAGGGTGTAAATGCCCTGTCCTTGAAATACGGTAAATAGGGGTAAATTTGCGAAATGGGCAAAAGTGTCCTTACAATCTTATAATTAGGGCTGTTTCAAGGTACCATTTTCCCGCTATTTTGTCCTTGTTTTGCGTGAAAATAGGGGGGTAAATTTCACAAAATGTCCTTGAAATTGACTGCAATAGGGGGTCACTTGCATTTGTGGTAACGGTCATACGTGTCCCCCTCTGCGGCTGAGTGACCCCACCTGCAAGATACCGTGGACCAAAGATACTGTACACCTCCTGTTTAAGATTTCTAGTAGTAAAGCATTCTTCTTTCTTTCATTCAGAATATTTATTCTTGTTTTTGTTTGTTTTTCAGAGGGTATGGTGAATTTCTTGGAGGAAGTAGCTGCTTCTGCTCCTAAAACTCCTTTCTTCTATTACCACAATCCAACCATGGTTGGCAGTGATGCATGTAAGTTTAATAATGTTACAGTCATGAAAGCTCATCTGTGTTGGTTGAAAATAAATAAAATTTGAAATTTTCTTCACAACAGAAAGAAAAATCGGGAGAATTACCTCGAAATTTTCGGCTGCTAACTGCTGCCTTCTTCAGCGATGACCAAAGTGACCCGATTTGACCTATAATAATAATGTTGTTAAACCTATTAGAATACCTCCCTATGGCCAATATTCTGAAGTCGGGTTGAACTTAAACTCAGGTTTAAAGTTGTGGTTTAAGTATGGGAAGCCAAGAGTATCAAAATTTTTATTAAGTTGTATGTCTTTTATTATGTTTACTGTGTTCTTTCCTGATTCATCGATGGGGCAGACAATCATCCATTTATACCTCCAATACAATTATTAATGATTTGAGAGCAAAATGAGCTGAAGTATGATATCTCTACTGTTAGTGATTTATGTAACAATTGGCTATCCATACTTAAACCACAACTTTAAACCTGAGTTTAAGTTAAACCTGACTTCAGAATACGGGCCTATGAGTTTTTCAAATTGTTCTGATGCTATTTTATAGGAATAATGTCATTGTAGAAATTGTTAGGTTAATACCCTGTGTAATGCAAAATGGAAATGTATTATCCTCAGCAGTTGATCTCAGAAACTCTTGATGAAATGTTCCTCAGGGAATGGAGAAAGTGCATACATTGCATGCAAGCAAGTTAGACCGAGGTCTGTGAAGTACTTAAAGGACAAGTCCACCCCAACAAAAACTTGATTTGAATAAAAAGAGAAAAAATCAACAAGCATAACACTGAAAATTTCATCAAAATCGGATGTAAAATAAGAAAGTTATGACATTTTAAAGTTTCGCTTCATTTCACAAAACAGTTATATGCACATCTCGGTCGGTATGCAAATGAGGGAACTGATGACATCACTCACTCACTATTTCTGTTGTATTTTATTATATGAAATATGAAATATTTTTATTTTATCGTCATTGTCATGTGAAATAAAGTTTCATTCCTCCCTGAACACGTAGAATTCCATTATTTTAACATTTTGTGCCTCAGGCAAGGAGGTCCTAATCATCGAATTCGTAAAAATTGAAATATTGTATAATTCAAACAATAACAAACAAAAGAAATAGTGAGTGAGTGACATCATCGACTCCCTCATTTGGATGTAATTGGCTCGTTCATATAACTATTTTGTTAAAAATAAGCGAAACTTTGAAATGTCATAACTTTTTTATTTTACATCCGGTTTTGATGAAATTTATAGCATTGTGCTTGTCTGAATTTTCTCTATTGATTCAAATCAACATTTTTCTGAGGAGGACTTGACCTTTAGAAACACTGTTACGATGTAACGATACACAGCGTGTTCCAGAAGAGAGAAAATAAGTGCTTGTCAGAGCTAGTTCAATGATTTTCTAACTTCAATCGTGCCAAATTTGAAAAACAAATATGAAAGTGAATTAATTGCCATTTGAGATTATCTTGTCTTTGTTTATCATACAAGTGTGGAATTCAATAGCAAGGATGTACATATATGAAATCTAGCATACCTACGGGGCGGGGGCAGTCTGCCCCCCCCTGACGAGTCTCAACCCATGCAAAGGACGTATCCCTACCCCCCCCCCCCCCCTGATGAGCTTGAAGACCCTTTTTTTTTTGCTTGTCAATATATTTTCCTTTATGATTGAAGACCTTTTTTTTAATTCTTTTTTGTTTTTTTATTTTTTGGCTAGTCAATTTTTCGGCAGGCGGTTTTGCTCCCCTGTGGAAAATCCTAGCTACGCTACTGTAATGCAGGGCTCGACATTAGCAGTGGTCCGGTGGCCTGGGGCAACCAAAAATGAGAGTTGGGCCACCAAAATTCTTTAAAAGCCTGCAATTGGTGGCCCAGTCAGGCTACCAAAGTTTTTATGAATTGTAATTTTTTATTGTTTTAGGGCCACCAAATTTGCTTTTCGGGCCATCAAGAATATGAAATTGATGAGTTTGGTAGACCGATCGGGCCACCAAGATAAAAAGTTAGTGTGGAGCCTTGGTATATGAATAAATATCTTTTTCATTTCTTTAATTTAAGTTACCATGGAAAGTCTTGTGAAAGAAATCTTCTCATCCAGCCGGATACCAACCCTATGCGGTATGAAGTATTCATCCCCGGACCTTTTCCAGTATGGACGATGTTACGCTCTCCATGCCGACTCTTGTCAATTCATGTACGGGTGTGATGAGGTAATCATGATGTTACATATCGAGTTTCTGACAATCCCAGTTCTTATTATTGCCCTTGCTCAATTTCTATTAAAGGCATCAATGATTAAGTACCAATATGGCAATATATGCCTGCTGAGTCATTTTATTATTTAATCCTATAATTAAATTTCTTGATATCCATAACCTGCTTTTCATGCAGGTTCCTTCATATTTCACTTTATTTACTGCCATTATCTTTGTATTTTCTATGTAATCAAATGTATTATGTTAGTATTTTGTTATCTTGTGAAGTATGAAAAATAAATTCAATCCAATTCAATAATTCATTTTCTTGGTATTATTACCTAACTGATTTTCAAGAAATAATCTTTCCTTTTAAATGCTAGTTGACAGTTAGAGTTTTATTCCAAGAACATCCTATTTCACTGTTAGCTGATGGGAATTGAAATGAATTAGAATGTGTGTGGCTTGTAGTAGTAACAAATGCACAATGTCTATTGCGATCAGATTAAAGGGTTTCAGAATCTTTTATTTATTATATATACATGTACATTGATTGATTGATTTTTTTTTTCTTGTGTATCTTTTACCTTTGTCATGTTTTGTTTTTTACTTTACTATTTTACATACGATCTTCCTTTTTTTCATGCCATGTTATCCATACTTATTCCTTGTTCCATCATATATACCTTAATTATATCATATTGTTGTTAGTTTATTAGACTTCATAATTGTACATTCAAGCAATGTATTCTATTTTTTAGTGTGTTTTTGTCATTGATTAGTTTTAGTTTTTCTTTTTTGTGTGTGTTTTATTGTTGTTGCTTTTTTTTTAGTTGTTTTGTTTCTCTTGTATTTTTAAGGATATTACATGTACACACTGAATACTATTTAGTCATGTACTTGAAACAAAGGAGACCCTAGCCTTACAAGCCTTGCTTTTTCAGGGGTTCTCCTTGTCTTTCTCTCAATACGTAATTAGTTATTTGCTGTGTTTCTTTTTTTTCTCTACTGTAACAATGATTTATGGTTAATTGATTTTCATTTGTAGAATGTGAAATCACACTTGTAAGATAAATGTATGTGCAGACAGAAAGACGAATAAATATCTTATCTTATGTATATGAACATTTATTATTATAACATGTTTTAATATGTAGTGATTTACCACCTGTATTGTAAGCCTAAGAATAATTTTCCAGTCATTTGTGAGGTCATGTGTAAGTTTACAAACAGGTAATATTAGAATGACCTTTGGTTATTTCATTTTTCTTTGAGCAGCAACTCTTGCCAGGAATATCAGTTGGTGTTGAGGCATTCATTGGAAGGTTAGAATCACATTTTTTCTTATTTTACTTTATTCTCTCTCTCTCTCTCTCTAAGAATTCTTTTGATTCTAGCCACCCCTATCCTCCCCTAACTTATCCATTGTTTCTGGCTACCCCCCCCCCACCATCTTCCCCTAACTTATCCATTGTTTCTGGCCACCCCCAACCTCCCCAAACTTATCCATTGTTTCTGGCTACCCCTCATCCCCTAACTTATCCATTGTTTCTGGCTACCCCCCATCCTCCCCTAACTTATCCATTGTTTCTGGAACCCCCTTTCCTCCCCTATTTTTTTTTGCTCATGCAACCCCCTCCCCATCTCCAAACTTTTGTTTTGCTTCTAAAAGTTCTCCCCCTCTCCCCGATCTTATCTCCTGTTTCTTGCCTTTCCTCCATCCCCCTAACTTTTCTCTCCCATCTTTTTTTTTCTGTTTTGTCCTTTCTCTCTCTTTCCTTCTCTTCTTCTTCCGCTTCTCCCATCTCGCCACTCCTCTCCTTTCTACCTTCTAACCCTTCATTCTCTCTTCCATTCCCCTCTCTCCTAAACCTGAATTGCACTATGCGATTCGTTGCGACACGATTCTTTAATGAATCTTCCAAATTCGTCATCATGATTTGGATATGAATTTGAATATGTTTTTATTCCTACAAGGAGGTTAGAACTAGACTTAATTTTGATTTCCTTAGTCCTACCACAATTCTGAACTCTGATTGGAATGATAATTTGGATCGCAACGAATCGCATAGTTTGCACTTTACACTTCTCCCTGTCATTTCACCTGTAATGTTGATTATGTATAGGCCTACATGTTACTATCTTTTTATAGCATTTTGATGTATATTTTATATCATATTCATTTCACTACAGTGCTCTATCTATTATTGATACTTATACATGTATACATGTACCATTCATGAGTGCAGGAGAAAATAAAACAGCCAAATTTTGTTGTTGAACATCTCAGTGGGGATAGTTGTGCAGAAAGGAGAAACACCTTCATTTGTTTAACCTTCCCATTTTTTTTTTATCTTCATTCATAGTACTTATAACTATCTAGGCAGAGTTGCCAATAGATTATATACTGCCTTTAATGATGGTGATATAACTGTTGCAAGAAAAGAACAAGTAAGTATCTACTAGATTGAACTTTGGTTAAATGACGATAATGATATCTTATAGGGTACTGTTTATTTTTATACAACTCCCAAGAATGTTCTGTAATCTGATTGGTCCAAATCGGATCACATGATATTCAGCGAAATGCACAATCGTATCCAAAATGCACTATCCTGCACTCTACGGCATACCAAAAGTACTATCCTGCACTCTGACGTCAGAGTGCAGGATAGTGCGAGGTCTGGTATCATCTAGAATCATCTAAAATTTAGATCAAATATAGCATTCAGGGAAACTCAGTAACATGGGGTAGGAGGGGAGTTGTATAAATCAAACAATGCACACATTCTTGTGCATGGAGGACCTAAATAATGAACTCTGTGCTTGACTCACCAAATGGATATACCGCAATCGGTCCTGTGGACCTCGATGCAGTACATGTATATCCGTTGGCTCTTCTCGCACATTGTTCATTATTTGGCCCTGCATGCATGCACTTATGTGCATTATTTGTATACTATTCTGCACCTGTCGACCTTGTCGGGTGCTCATAACGCTCTTACATGTGTATTACCCTGACTCAGCAAGGCTCCAACTTCTTTGCCATCAGATTTTGTAATGTAAATTTAAATTTGAAATATAATATGAAATGCTGTGTAAGCAGAATAGGAGAGCAAACATTTTCTCATGTTTGAATCAGATTTCATCTATTTACATTTTATTAGCCAGGGTAATGATAATAATAGTAACAACGCGCCTCGGAATCGAATATTTCTAGATAGATGGCGCTATGTAAATGCCTATTATTATTATTGGCCAATCCATTTCTAACTTCAAATTTATTTTTTCATTAAAAATGAAAATATTTTTCCTTTAAGTTCCAGAATGCTCATAATATTAACCCTAATTCTCCGGGGGGGGGGGGGGCCATAATGGCCCCCCCCTCAACAATTTTCGCGATATATCTGCTGCGCGAAATTTTTTCACCTTGCAGCTCACTGACTTTTTACATTCAAGTCTCGCGCAAATTTTGAGACCAAAGTTGTGACGCCCGGGTACGCGGTTACGACATTACGCAACATTATGCAAGTGCATGTCAGACCCAAAATTGCTCATAAACGTGATTTCATGTACAAATCCAATGCAAATTGCGTATTTAGCCAAAATTCATAAATGTATCATTATTTCTACTTTTACTGATTAAACTTAATTAATTTTGCCTTGTTTATGATCAGAATTATGTCTGGAACAATTTCCATTGAAAAAACAATAAAAAACAAAAAGTAAAAAAAACAAAGAAATACATAAAACAATAAAATACATAAGAAATTTATTTCCAAACCAAAGTTTTTTTGAATTACGATTGTTAAGAATGCTACAAAGAAAATTTTTACCAAAAATTAGCATTCTAGGAGCTTTATTTAGTGAATTAAAGCAAAAAGTATGATTTATGCATAAATTAGTATAATTAATTCATATAAAATAAAATCTCATTATTTTGGAAAATTTTACCATACAGCCTTGTAGATTACATCGCACACTACCAGCGTGCAAATTTTTGCGTCGCTCGCGCGATCGGCGGCCGAGATCTTAAGGGGGGGCCATAGTGGCCCCCCCCCCCCCCCCCCCCCGGGAATGACAAGAATCAAAATACCCCGGGAGATTTAGGGTTAATCTACTGCTAGTTATCTCAATGATTTTAGAAAGGAAAATGCATGATGTATCTGTTAAACAATTTTCTTTGCAGGTTTTTTTTTTACATAAATGTATTTATTTTTCTTTCCTTTGTTTCATCCAGTTCCGAATTCAAGCACTTGTGGCTGTACTTAAGAAATACGGTAGGTCTTTATAGTTTAGTCTGTCTTGACATTTCATGGGACATCCAATTTAGATTACAAGTGGATCATACCAGATTTAATTGGAATGGCTCATATATCATTGGAAATCTGTACTTTCAGGAGAGCTCTAAAGCTGAAATAACAATTTGGTGATTTTTGGCTGTGTTTCACATATATTACTCTGGGTTGTTAACAGAGATGCCAAGTTCAAAGACCAGCTATGCGTGAGATTTTTTGTGAATCTGAGTGAGATCACAGACATTGTGTACAATGTATATGGGGATAGGCTGTGATAGTTGCGTGAGACAGAGATTTGAGGGGATGAACAAGAGTCCAAAATGCGTGAGACTTGGTAGCTCTGTGTTAAGGATGTTATTTGGGTTTAACCCTATCTAGGCCGGGGTATTTTGGGAGTTCCTATGGCCGGCCCCCCCCCCTAAGATCTCGGCCGTCGACAGCGCGATCGCGCCGAAAATCGGCACGCGGGTTGCCTGGGGCATAATCTACAAGATTGTATAGTAATTTATTTCATGCGAATCGCTATTAAGCGATTATGCTAATTTATGCGTAATTAGTATGCGAAATCATACTTTTCCCTCTAACTCCCTAAATAAAGCTCTAAATGTACTAATTTTTGGTATAGACACTCTTTGTGGTGTCCTTAGCAAGTGTACATGAAAAAAATTGTGATATCAAATCATTTTCTTATGTATTATATTGTTTTTGCAATTTCTTATGTATTTCTTTGTTTTTTGACCTTTTGTTTTTCATTGTTTTTTCAATGAAATTTGTTGGGGACTCTTCTGTGATCATAAAAAGCATAAAATGAATATATTTAGACTAGAAAAACTAAAAATAATCATACATTTATGAATTTTGGTTGAAAACACAATTTGCATTGACTTTGTACACGAAATCACGTTTTTGAGCAATTTTCGGTCTGACATGCACTTACATAATGTTGCGTAATTTTGGAACCACGTACCCGGGTGACGCAAAATTGGTCTCAAAAGTTGCGCAAGACTTGAAAGTAAAAAGTCAGCGAGCGGCGCGGTCAAAAAATTTCGCACGGCGAAAATATCGCGCGCTCCGAGGCCTCCGAGGCCCCCCCCCCCCCCGGCCTAGATAGGGTTAAAGCCATTATCGTTTGTGCTGTCCAGCATACATTACAATGTGAGAGGTTTACTCATGAATCCATGTTCAGTGTAATAAATATTGTACCATCAAAAAATGATCAAATTGATATGTACATGTATCATACTATGATGCCACCAGGGCCCAATTTCAAAGAAAGCTTATTGCTGGTATGTCGACTACCATGACAACAGTGTAATCGATGCATCTTGATGGGATCTTCCAATGAATCTTGTCATTCCAGCAAGATCCCATGAAGATGCATCAATTTTTTTTATGATATGGGACTCTGTACGCTGAATTAATTTTGGGGGATAATGATGACAACTGTTTCCATGTTACTTTCTTTGATTCAAGATTTCCATATTGCACCATTGATCGTTAATAATGATAATAATAACTAGTTCTTGTTTAGCACATATCACAATTGTTATTATTGTATAGATGTTATCCAAGAACTAATGCCTTGCTAATATTGAATTCCAATGTAGGAGAGAAATTCGATTTTTACGATTGTTGAATTTAATTGTACGAATGTGCAAAATTGCATCATTATCGCGCAAAGGAATAAATGATTTTTAAGAAAAGAATTGTTTTTTGTTTTACTCTCTTATCCATCTTTTCATATTGTTTGTGCAGGTGGTCATACCGGTGTGAACAAGGCCATCATGTCACTGGTAGGACCAGAGATGGGCCCCGCCCGTTCCCCTCTCCATAACCCCTCACCAGAGGAACGCGAGCTTATACGCAAAGATCTTGAAGCAGAAGGTTTCTTTGACTGGATCCAGTAAGACCGGTTTCCTAAAATATTCATAAGAGCAACTCAATCTGTTAGGACCAGAGATGGGCCCCGCCCATTCCCTTGTCACGGCCCCTCCCAGTGGGATCATGAACCCATACGACAGAATCTTGATGCCGAGGGTTTCTTTGATTGGATCCCGTAAGACCAGCTTCTAACCATTCCAATGACAACTCAGTTTTTAAGGACCAGAGATGGGCTCCGCCCTTTCCCCCTGTCACAACCCCTCCCAGTACATGTAGGATCATGAACCGCTACAACAGAATCGTGAGGGCGAGGGTTTCTTTGATGGGATCCAGTTTGACAAGCTTCCTAACACATTCCGTGAACAACACAATCTTATGGGACCAGTGATGGGCCCACACCTGTTTCCTGTCGCAACCCCTCTCACAAGGAACGTGAACTCTTATGAAATGAATATTGGATTCAGTATGGACCAAGGGTCATTTCATAAAACTGTAAGTTATGCAAGCTTTACGTGCAACTAGTGGCCTGTTCTTGGGCTAAAAATACCTCATATTCTTAAGAAACAATTCAATCTTGTTCTAGAGATAAGTGTTTGTTCGTACTAAGTTGTAAATGTTTTTCAAAACTAATGAATGTACATGTAGTCATGGTATTGCTGTAAAAACAAATGTATATTTAAAGGTTCATTATGTTGACTAACCATAAAACTCAGGGGTTACGGTGTTGCTAAACAGTTAATGAACCCCACCAGAATATGCACTCCCTCTTGCCGAGTGTTGAATCTAGACAACAACAATTCAATGTTCAGCAAACCTAGAAAAACAAACTTGATTGAATGTTATATTCTATCACCTGACTTCACAATTGAATATCTAAAAGATGGCAGAATTTGAATACTTTGAATATGTTCATTTCCTGGTGGGGTTCGCTAACTTTTAAGCATCACTGTAAATGTAATTATAACAAGTTTTAGGAATTGAAATAATTTTTCTTGTGATAATAGATGAAATATTAATAATAATGCAACTCACCAAGCACCCATTGTGTACTCAATGATAGTGGCTGCCGGGCCCACAACCAATTTGGCAAAATGAATATTTTTGGAATATTTCTATTTTGAACAATGAAATATGATTTTTCATTTTCAATATACGGGAGATGAAATCAAGATGTTGGATTTAATGTATTCACTTTCATATGTGAAGATTAAAGTAAGAAAACTACAAACATGTTGCTGGCCGTCCATAGTTGCGATTGATCGAATCAATCGTCACATTTTGTATTACGGGGGTCAGAAATAGAGCAGAAGACTGAGGTGTAAACTGCAAGAAATTAAAAGACATTATTCACAGCTCAGCTGGGATCACTCTATTTGACATTAAGAGGGAATGAACTATTAGAATTATATAAAATCTGCAAGGTTGTCTAAAATATATTGTTTTAAGATCAATGCATATAACATAATGTTGATGTTTATATGATTGAATGAAAAATGTCAGTTGTTTAATTTTTCTTAGATTCAAGTTATAGAATTATTTTAATAGAATCGCTCTTATTCTATAAGAAAAGAGAAGTATCATTTTCATTATTTTGAGATAAAGCACAATATGAGGTTGAATTTGAGGCGTTTTTTTTAACTCAGCCTTTGCATGTTTATGGATTATTTGTACTGTATGTCAGTTATGAATGAAGAGCTACTTTGTATTACCAAGTGAAAAATATTTACTGCTACATGATTGTATACATGTACTGTACTCCTCGTGTGTCCTATTTACTGTCTTATATGTATATCACTTGAAGCCATGCTACATGTATGACCAATATTTAGACATTTTTAAGGACAAGTCCATCCCAACACCAAACTTATTTGAATAAAAAGAGGGAAATTACAACAAGCATACAGTAACACTGAAAATTTCATCAAAATCGGATGTAAAATGAGAAAATCACGACATTTTTAAGGTTTGTTTAACTTCACAAACAGGTACATGTGCATCCTGGCCGGTATGTAAATGAGAGGACTGATGACATGAGTATTTCCTTTGTATTTTATTATATGAAATATGAACGATTCTTCTTTTCTCGTCATATGAACCAAAGTTTTATTGCTCCCTGAACATTTGGAATTATTTTAATATTTCATGATTCAATCAAGTTGGTCCTTAATGGGCATATTTGTAAAAAAAAATTAAATAATGTATAATTCAAACAATAAAAAGCAAAAGAGTGAGTGACCTTGTCAACTCTCATTTGCATATCACTAAGGTATGCATATAACCGTTTTGTGAAAAATAAGTGAAAGTTTAAATTGGCATTCTACATGTAGTAACGTACCTACACTGTACATTTTACATACGATTTTGATAAAATTTTCACCGTAAGTCTCGTTTGATTTTTCGCTATTGATTCAAATCCACATTTTTCTGAGGTGGACTTGACCGTTATTATATTTGTACTCCTATATATTGTGTCATTACTTACAAACAAAATGAATTTATTACGTAGACCTAAAAATGTTTTGATCTCCATAACTAATTTCATATTTGAAAAAACACATACACTGTATACTGTATCTATGTTTTAAAGAGAACATTTTTAGCCAAGCCCTCATACCTTTTTATGTTTCCCTGGATAAATGGCATTCCTTCCACTGAATAATAGCCCAACATGTAGCTTTTGACCATTTTACAATTATGGGACTGTATTATTTTATGTATTACATTTGATTTTCATTCCAGTAATTATAGTCTAGTGATAAATCAAACTTTCATTGAAGAAAATGAATAAATAAGAATAGTCTTTCATGATTATAGAAATCGTATGTGCCTTCAAGAATTTAGAAATAGATTGAATAGTTTAATTTTTATCCTAGAATTAATATGCAATGATGCTTGTCTTGTCCATGATGGTTTTATCATCTGAAATGTGCTTGCCTGCGTATCATTTTTAGAATTGATGTAACAGGTTTTATATATGATAAGATCTTTATGGAGATTCAGTATGTATATATGTTGTATATCTTGCTTGTTTTATATTGGTGGTTCTTTAAATACATGAAGATGAGGCATTGTAAGGCATCTGAAATTTTTATATTTCTCTAGATCATTATTTCATATTTGTATCTTTGTTTATAATTTTTATTGATGAGTTTATATTTGAATTTCTATTTTAATATATCTTTATGTCAACCTTGGGTGTGTTTTGTCATGTAAGACAATAATATTGTTCTTATGATAATGGGTATCAGTTAAAAAGTGACTGCATGTAATTATTTTCTCTGTTTTAGCATGAAGGTTTTTTTTTGTTGTTTGCATTTAATCTTTGTATTGGGATAAAATCATGCTGAATTTCAACCATACCATGGACCTACTACTGTCTTACGACATAAGTGTGGTGTGCGCATGACGAAGGCTAGTAGGTCCATGATCATACTAATAAAATCAAGATATGCATGTGTTCTTGAGAAATCAAAACTTGATATTTTGTATTCTTTGAATCATTCTCTTTCTTTCTACGTGTCTGCTAATAAACTATTGCCCAAACTCGCAAAGATGGTTTTGAATCCGAGATTTCAAACCATGAATCACGATTACACCCGCAATTATGCTTCGATGATTACTCAGAGTTGAAAATAATTATATTCAAAGAAATTGACTAAAATTCCCTGAGCAAAAATACTGAAAATTTCATCAAAATTACAAAGAAACATTTTGTGAAAACAGTGATATGCACTGCCTCATGAATATGTAATAGGTGAGCTGATGACGTCACCACTTTCCTGTTTCTTATGCTGTCGCCTGTAATCACGATTATTGAATATGTATGATACACCTGAACGTGTCCCTTGTAATAAAATAAGTTACAGCAATGAATGAATTAAATCAATTGTCAATTCATTTTCCCATTCTTTGAAGTTAAATTTCAAATAAATTTTGTACATTGAAATACAAGAGAAAAAGTGGGGATATGACATCAGCTTGCACATTGAATATTCATGAAGACATGCATTAATACTGTTCCACCAAAACAATGCAAATTTTTTTATGTCAAATGTTTGTTATTCCTTGTCCGATTCTGATGAAATTTTCAGTGTTTCATTTGATTTTACTTTATATCTTCAAATCCTACTACTCTCAGCCTGGAGTGCCACTTTAATTCAGCGTGTACGTATATTGAGATGTCCTCCAAATTTTTGAATGTACGCTACTGCCTCAGAAAGCTAAATGTACACTTGTTACTAAGGTACATGTAGCAGTATTAACCAGTCCACTATTTATGTGACTTAATAAAGCTTTTGTCAGCATTCAATTTGGCGTCCTGTGGCAAAAGCGGAACCTCAATGGACCCACGGAATCAGCATTATCATCTAGAGAAACTTTCTCATAAAGAGCTGAGAGACTGACAAGGGAGGACAGGAACATATAAGAATGAAAATTAATATTTATTTGTTGGTTGTACAAAATAACATGATTATATCGGCGAAGCCTCTTCTGGTGGGTGTTTCACAAAGAGTTGCGTTTAAACGCAAGTCAAAAAATCAATCGCAAGTCAAAAATGCACGCTGTTGATTGGTTGAAAATTGCGTATGATTTTTGGAGTTGTGATTGATTGAAACTCTTTCTGCAATGGGCCTCTGGTACTTGTATATATATCTTACGATAATACATATATATTTCAATACTGATATTCAAATGAAAACATCTAAACAGGTAAATTCTTAGACAAATCAGATGCCAATAGCATAAAGATCTTACAACAAGGCCACTTGTCAGAGGTCTGTGTAGTGTCTACTAGAAATCCAGCATCTTTTCATTGTAGCTTTCCTGCAGTCCACATTTTGTTGACTGCGATGGTTTATAATGAAAATGATGGTTTATAATGAAAAGCTGCATGCAAGATTCCTGCGTAAAAGATAAGGCGTAGACTTTTGACAAGGTGCCTTAAGTTAACTTTGCCATACTGGCCATTGCCATGATAACGGCTCAGCAGACAATCAAAATCATGATTTAAATGAAAGTTAGCATGAAGGATTCGAAGTCATTTTGAAATGAACCCCTGGGCCCCGTCTAATGATTGATCCAATCAATCGTAACTCAATGGAAATCCATCGGTGTCAAATTTTTCTGCAGGAAATTTGAAAAATGTCAATTGTTAACAAAGGAGTACACACCAAATTGTCAGGAAATCAATGAATTTATGGATATATACATTCATATCTAGAAATTTTTCTGAACAAACATGCATTTTATATGTTGACTTTGCTGGCTTTCAATAGTTGCGATTGATCGGATGAATCCAACTCTATGTAAGATGGGCCCCAGGTCATTGGTACCCATATCACACACTCTTTTTCATGTGATAAATTTTGAGCAGACCACAAGATTCTATAAAAGCATGAATGCATAATGGGCAGTTTGCAATGTGATTTTCAATGTCCTCTCGCATCTACATGTAACAAATGAATTTTATTTGGAAGTCAAGTGGGTATGTCATAAATCATAAAGCTGTTCGTAAGTTAAGAGTGACTTTACGATCGGCTGGTGACCCTTTCTTAAGAGCTAAATCAACACCAATGTAGATCTGGAGTGTACATGTATCATTTATCACAAGAAAGGATCACCAGTCTTTCGTGAAGTTGCTTGTAACTTCCGAACTCTATGAAACACCCACATGACTTTTATGCCTTCACTAGATTCATACTGCATTTAGTAATACATGTAGTCTGTACCGACCGCATAGAAACGCTGTTAGCACTAACAATGCGCTAACAGAGGCCCTGTTACAACTGCTTATTTTGGTGGCGATGCTACAATGCATTGCTTGCACACTGAAATAGATGTTATGACATCACAATGACTATCTGAAAGATGTGACTGGGAAAACTGTAAGCGCTCTGTTAGGCAAACGTTTCTTAGGCCCGTATTCTGAAGTCGGGTTAAACTTAAACTCGGGTTTAAAGTTGCAGTTTAAGTATGGATAGCCAATTGTTACATTAATCACTAAAAGCAGAGACATCATATTTCAGCTCACTTAGCCCTCAAATCATTTATAATTGTCTAGGAAGCATGAATACATGTAGATGATTGTCTTCACCATTTAAGAATCAGGAATGAGCACAGTAAACATAAGAAACATACAACTTAATAAACATTTTGACACTTATAGCTTACCATAATTTTAGCACAGGGTTAGACCATGGTCTAAGTTAAACCTGACTTCAGAATATGGCCTGAGGGAATATTTCCAGCACCTACATGTACAAGTATACCAGGGCTCATCCATATTATTTTTATATCACATGATTACAATTCACATGAACGCACGCACAGGGAGTCGTGGGCGCATATTGTCACTTCCATATTGCATGTGAATTCATGATTCAATTTGTAATATTAAAAAAGGAGAAAAAAAAGATGTAGACAGTACCTCATTACATGCACATCCATCAAATATTCAAGGTGATGATTTACATATGACTTTGACTCTCCACTTGTATTACCAGAAAACAAACTACAAATTTATAAAAGGCAAGAATCTAATACCGTTACCTGAAAACCTAGCTCGAGATAGCCCTATAATTAAAATTATTTAGTTTTTGTTTTATGTAGAAATAATCTCTTTGCATCAAAATGGGCAGCTTTAGATCTGTGACGCAAAGCTGGAGACAAGGGGGTTTCACAAGAGTATTATCAAGTGCTTTATTACACAGAACCAGGTTATGAGGGACTTCTTCACTGGCTCATTAGAGAGAACCTTCCCTGCTGGCAAAGTATTCTGGATTTGGAGTTGTCTGGTGTACATACCAAATGTAAAGTTAGAGTGAAACTATTCTACATGTACATTCCAAAACAAATCATACTTTACTGTAATAGTTGGAAAAAGAAATAAATGAAATGAGCGAATGAATGAAAATACAGTGAAAATCACTTTAGAACACATTACAGAATTGCACTGATGTAGTATAAAGCAGTTTGTATAAAGCAAAAGGAATCATTGGATTTATACCTGGTACCTAGCCAAGTGATCAAATATCACATACATCTAGATAGCATGTTGTATCCTCATAAAATAAAAATATCATTCTGAGTAACATATTTTAAGAGGATATAATTTCAAAGATTTTGTGTACTGAGCAAAAGGAAACATGGTCCCAAATTTCAAATTTTCATTCAAACTTTCCAAAATTCTTGACTTTCTTATTGCAGTCCTATTTAGTTTCAGCTATCTGCTTCTCTAATTCTTATCAATTTTCTGTTTTTTTTTAACAATATCCATTTGGGTTGGATTTCCCTTCACAAAAATCCCCCAGATTCCTTCCACTTCCCATTGGACGTTTACAAAACAATGGGGATACTAAACAGCTGTGAAATCCCACATGCAGCCAAGCAAGTGGATACCAGTTTTGAACCTCATAAGGGGTACAGCTTTAGCTAAGCATTTATTAGACGGGTAACAGAACCATCCCTTCCCAATTCCTCACAACAAAAAAATCATGGGCAAATACAAATATTGGATTATTTGCAAGAAACAGACACTTTCTAAACCAACACCTTCATAGAAGTATACTTTTTGTTAACAACACATATAATGTACATTCAGAAATAAAATTGTGGTCATTAAATTAATGACATATACAGTGCGTATCAAAAAAAAGTTTACACTTAGAAAAAATCCTGTAAAATTATGCATTTGTAATATCGGGTAGATTTTTCAAAATTTTAACATTGGTACAGATCCATTTAAGCAAATGACGTTATAATTGTCAAAAAATATTTCCGCTTGAGTGAGCACCACTTATTTTTGAAAAGTTAGTGAAAAATGATTTGCGCAGAACTTTGAAATAGTTATGCGAATCAAAGTAGACCTTAATCATGAAGAACACTTGGAATTTAGCTAGTAAAATTGATTTGAGAATATCTTTTACCTTTTTGTAAATTGTTTCCTTGCGCAAAATACTTCAAAGAGTGCATTGCGCCCCACACACCGAGGCCATTGTGACGATATTTGCTTACACAGAGCTGTGATTTACATGAAATGGCTTAGGCTTGATTTTATTTTATCATTGTCAAGCTTGGGAAAAGTGTGGAGAAACGAGTATCAAATGAAAAATGAAATGTAAACCCACTTTAAATGATAAGAACTTAGTGAAAAATTGCTGGAGATGTCTGATGTAAACTTTTGTTCAGATTCAGTTATGCCCCCAGATCCAGCTGGCACAAATAGGGTAAAGGTTGTGCTTACTAAGTGTTGAAATTTCAATTTGGGTGGCAAAATTGTTACAAAATGCTTGAATGTATCCGTTTTATTTCAGGTGACTAAAAATGCAAGGGAAATGTAAGAGAAATGTTTTGCAGGGTAAGTTTGATTTCACCCTTTCCCCTTGACACAGTATGAAAATGAGCATTTCTGCGCAAACAGATTTCTGCGAGCTTTACAAAAATGGACAGTGCTCACTCAAGCGTAACATTCTGTCAAAACTTTTACTTTCATTGGATAGATGAGACCCAAACCCAAGATAATATGTGAACAAGTGGAATGCCTCTGGCCGTCTCACCTGCATCACGCGGTTCAATATAGCAGCAGTGCTAACTTTGCATACTACTCTAACTCGCACAAGATGTTCAGTGATACATGGTTACTCTTATGTCCTCTTTTTATGAACTAGACCAATAAACTTACAGAGATATGATGGTTATTCAACAAAAAACCCCAACATGGCCAAAGTTCATTGACCTTACATGACCTTTGACCTTGATCATGTGACCTGAAACTGGAACAGGATGTTCAGTGATACTTGATTACTCTTATGTACAAGTTTCATGAATCAGATCCATAAACTTTCAAAGTTATGATGGTAATTCAACAGATACACCCAATTCGGCTAAATTTCATTGACCTTTGACCTTGGACATGTGACCTGAAACACGCACAGGATGTTCAGTGATACTTGGTTACTCTAATGTCCAAGTTTAACGAACTAGACCAATAAACTTTCAAAGTTATGATGGTAATTCAACAGATACCCCCGATTCGGCCAAAGTTCATTGACCCTAAATGACCTTTGACCTTAATCATGAGACCTGAAACTTGCACAAAATGTTCAGTGATGCTTGATTACTATTATGTCCAAGTTTCATGAATCAGATCCATAAACTTTCAAAGTTATGATGGGAATTCAACAGATATCCCCAATTCGGCCAAAGTTCATTGACCCTAAATGACCTTTGACCTTGATCATGTGACCTGAAACTTGCACAAAATGTTCAGTGATGCTTGATTACTATTATGTCCAAGTTTCATGAATCAGATCCATAAACTTTCAAAGTTATGATGGGAATTCAACAGATATCCCCAATTCGTCCAATATTCATTGACCCTAAATGACCTTTGACCTTGGTCATGTGACGTGAAACTCATGCAGGATGTTCATTGATACTTGATTAACCTTATGTCCAAGTTTCATGAACTAGGTCCATATATTTTCTAAGTTATGACATTTCAAAAACTTAACCTCAGGTTAAGATTTCGATGTTGATTCCTCCAACATGGTCTAAGTTCATTGACCCTAAATGACCTTTGACCTTGGTCATGTGACATGAAACTCTAATAGGATGTTCAGTAATACTTGATTAACCTTATGGCCAAGTTTTATTAACTAGGTCCATATACTTTCTAAGTTATGATGTCATTTCAAAAACTTAACCTCAGGTTAAGATTTGATGTTGACGCCGCCGCCGCCGCCGTCGCCGTCGGAAAAGCGGCGCCTATAGTCTCACTTTGCTTCGCAGGTGAGACAAAAAATTACCCACATGTTGTATATTTTTCGATTCCCAGGGCTTTTTCAAAGTGTAAAGTTTTTTGTGATACGCACTGTATAATAAAACAATAAAAATCAAAAAAATTCTATAGCGTAGCTAGTATATAAATACATTATACTGCGCTGGAATGGACCAGAAAATACTGCTACACATACCATAAAAGCGATTTATTAAAACGCTAATCAGAACTTTTGAAAATAAAGGCAAGTTTGTAAGATTCTCAGAGGACAAGGGATACATTTTTTTCGTATTTCCTCCTTCACATATGGTTGAATAAAGCTCAAAAATATTTTGCGTACAAAGTTAATGGGATAAAAGGCATTAAAAAAATGTTGCTGAGATTTTATCACCATATATGGGCATGGCCATTCCAAAATAGGAAACAAAAGCACAATGAAAAAAAAAACCTTTTTAGACAGCATGGTATTCAACCTACTATGTCAAAATGTGCTAATGGCCAGTTTTCCTATCCTCACTTTCATGTTTAAAATTTGAATTAGGAAAGAATATTATATGATAATATACTTTTCACAATAATAGACATTTAATACACAGGTGTATTTCAAATTTTAACAAATTTACCAGACAAACCCGTTTCACTTTGGTAAAATGTTAAAGGCACCATTAGAAGACAAAATGTAAAATAAGAGTGGCATTTGCCACAAAAACAACACAAAAGAGAAATAAATAACTGTCTAACAGATGAAGTTTCATGGGAGGTTTCTGTTTATTAATCTGCATGTACATGTACTTGACTTTAAGTAATAAATATAAACTACATGAATTCCTTCAATTTAAACTGGAAAAAAAACATGAATTTTCCCTCCTCCTTTTAATAACATTGGTCCATATGAAAATGGTTGAACTTTCAATTCAAATTCTGAATATTTTCAAATTCCAAGAACTATCATATTTGTGAGAAGATACAGGGATTTGAGGATTCTCAACGTAGCATAACTTTTACTCTTTTTCTTTGTGAAGTAGTTGTGCAAAAGGAAAAATGAACATAGACTGAATAAAAGTCAAGCAATCGGGCACAGCTTTTACCATAAGAAGTGCCTCATACTTTGGACAATTAATGGATTGTTTTTTTTATTCAATGCATCATGAAAATTGTTAGTTATCTCTATACATCCCCAGATTTTGAAATAATTTTTAAATGAAATAGAAACAAATCTTTGAAAAAGACAGTACTGAAAACCTCTTTCTCTAAACTTATTGCTAAAAAAATTGAATTAGTTAATAACAAATCTACTAAAATAAAGTTTCATTATAGTTCATTTCGATTCTGCTTCTTTTTGCCTTTGCCATTTAAATCTGCTGGGTTTGGTCGTACAACCTTTGCACCTTCAGGAAGCTCTGTAACTGTCTGCTCTTTCGGAATTTTATCCACATTCTTCTTCTTTCCCTTTGGCTTCTTCTCACTCGTACCAGTCGGTAATGAAACGGCGCAGCGGAATCCTAAATTATCTGAGCCGGCATCTGCTTCATTACCCATCCTGGCAATGAGAAAAGTTCAAAACAATAGATTAAGGATAATAATTTTCTAAATCTTAATTTAACTTCATTTTATGACCTACTAAAGCCATGATAGATAAAGATTACAATATTTGATATCAACAAGAGAAGAAATCAACTCTGGTTCGCTCCTTAATTTGAGATCAAATTAACTTATCAGCAATTTATACTACGTGATGATCACCATCTTCTGCACTAAGAAATCAGTTTCTTAATCATTTTGACTGCCATCAAGCTAAAGTTTAAATTTGGTGTCTGTAGATAAACATTCTTGGTATTAAACTATCTGACTGAAAAATTTATCATCTATCAATTTTGATCCTTAATCAAATTTTATTGGAGTTAAGACATTCAGTCCCACTTCATTAATACACCAGAAAAATGCCTCCTCCCCATGTCTCCCCCCACCTCACCCAACCCCTCCCTAAAGCCATTTACAGAATACTTGTGATTAAATGCAAATCTAAACAAAGATCAAATGCAAGTTGAAAATGTGTGCTGCATCTCCTCAGTTGAAAATGATGTTGCAAACGATTTTTTAATTGTGATTTATTTTTTGCAGTTGCGATAAAAATGTCATAATATATTTTGTAATTGATTGATTGATTGTGGGAGAGCGGAAATACTCTCATTTATTTCTTTCAATATCATACAAGTAAAAACATACAAATATCATATATTATTTTGAACATAAATATACAAATATAATCATGAAACATTGAGATTAAAAAAAAAAAAATAATGAAAGAAAAAGGTATCCCAAAAAGCCTCAAAGGCTTGAAAAAAGGGAAATTCAATCCTAACCCTTTCTTCAACATGCCCCACAGCTCATACATCATACAAACCTTGTAGTGACTCTAGCAGCATGGTTAAACTTCCCGTTCTTTGAGTCGATATAAGACCCCCCTCTCAGGACGTAGCGAGTCTTGGAGGGGTCCTCGTCTCCTGGTGAAGGGGCGTCATCTTTTGAACTGGGATTGGCACTGAATTTAGTTGATGTCCACTCCCAAACATTACCAATCATATCATATAGACCTGATAATGAAGGATGAAAATGAGGAAGTTATACAATGAGTATTGATAAAATGTCTCAATTTTTGGAATGCTGTCAACAAACTATGTCATCTGAAAGATGTTGTGAAAATGAGGAAATAATACAATCAATAGTACAATATAAGTATCAATTCAAAAATATAAATTTTGTTAGAAATGCTGACAAAACCTATCAGAGAGAGAAGGGTTGGGAGCTTTTATCAATCACAAAGATAAAATCTCCTTCATATTTGAAAACAAATTTTTGAAAAAAAATTCCCCAAAATGAAACTTTTCTCATAAGCACTGTAAACATGCAGCGTTCTCGCCAGAAAAAAATTCACCCATGTCGGGGACTTGTGCTGCCACTCCCGGGGGGTGGGTGCGGAGCGCGGAAGCGACGGCCTTTTCATCAAATAGAGACGCCAAGGAAGCCCCATTGTGGCGTATTTTTAAGCCCACACAAATGCACATAAATGCTAGGCCTGGGAGTAAACATCGATTGATCGAATGGTTCGATTGGCATGCCGCCAATCACCAATCGATTAGCAAAATTTACACAAATCGAATGTTCGGCAGATCCCGATTATGACATTGGGAGAACTCGAATACCCAAGTAATAATAACAAAATGACAAGAAAACAATGATGACACTTCATACAGGTTTAAAAATTATGTTACCGAGATAATTTTTCAAAAATAATCAATGATTGTATTACATTCACAGTTACACACCAACATGAAAGCGCTCCGAATTCTTTTTAATCCCACCCAACCTTGCCCTCGATTCACAAAATGAGTTCATTGTCTGCGTGCACAAAACAATAAGAAAACACACAACCAATCTCACTTGAGCTGATTGGACCTTCGGATAGCCAATGAAACTTTTGGGGAAACAAAGAAGAAGGCAGTGGTTCCCTTATCAGGAGAGGTCATGACTTCAGAAATAAATTGACCCCTCCCCCATCTGTGTGTGTGTGAGGGAGAGAGAAAGATAAGGGTGGGAGCCGGACAATTCCTTTCATGTTTCAAAACATGCAATAATGCAACCTTTTTTCTATCCCCTTCACACAATGAAAACTACATTCCAACATGCGCCCGTCTTCACCGGTACTTTCTCGACTAGTCTCCAGAAATAGACCCAGTTATACATGTAGGTTCAAATGATAAAAAAATCGTAATTTTAAAAGGTATTTCAAACTAAATATTTTGCAAAATATTTTTTTGAAATACATGTGTAGAATCGTGGCCAGTGCCACAAGTGGGGGCATGGGGACATGGTGTGGGCAAGGGATGAAATTGTTCAAGAAATGCTCCACCTGGGGTCAGTCTCAAAGAATAGTTCATGAATGAGTTGTTTACATCTTTGGGCTTTGGACTTTGATCTGGGCTGATTCATTCATATGCAGGGGTGTGGCACTTGGAGGGATGCATGCATAATACCAGAGTACCAGCATGGATTTAGGAAGGATTTTCATTGGAACAATAAACTGAAAGTTTTAATCTCATTTCATGTAGTTTCTTTTGATATAAATATCATGGAGAAGGGGAAAAAGGTCCTACTTTCATTTATTCTAAACATGTGACTTTGATGGAGATTTCACCATAAAGTAGGTCAACTATTGTGACTTAAAAGACCTGATTCCCGACGAACAATCGAATCATTCGATTATTTTTTCAGGAAATAATTGAATGGTAAAAATGACAATCGTCCCAGGCCTTACATCCATGCACCATAGCGGTCACGCACAGTTCTCAAACTCCTTTGCTATTCGTTCATTGTGTGCAGAGAGGGCGGGATAAAATGACAAACACAGTACAACTCCTTTGCTATTCGTTCATTGTGTGTATAGAGGGCGAGATAAATGACAAATACAGTACAAGTATCCTTGTATATACAATGCACTCCCATCATATCAGTAAGCGCAGCTACCGGTAGGTCATGGAGCATAGCCGGTGTGATGTGCGGGGCAGACAGGGGAATAGGCAACGGAACGACCGTACCGTGCCGTCATATGCCCGCAATAGCAGCCGCGAGCTAGCTGGGCGCCTTGCCACTTTCCTAGCCGTAGTAGGCCTGTAAGTGGTCTTAAGTTGGTGGGACTTTGGTGCAACCCGATAAATGAAGTTGATATTTCTAAGATGAGTTCATGGAGTGTATTATTTTTTTTCTGAATATTTCAATTTAATTTTTCCACGCATGTCGCTGAAATTTTACGCATGGTTCCACTTGGTCTCCATTTCCGCACGCATGGTGTTTGCACCATGCGTATTATACACTGGCGAGAAGCGCTGTATACATGTATGTAGTGCCACCCTGACTTTCTAAGAGTTCTAAATATTGATAATATAGTATTTGTATAGCGCACGTATCCACCTTGCTAGGTGCTCCTATATTACCCCGGCTAAGCTAGTCTACCGATTCTGGTGCGCACAGCTTTTTGAGGAATTACTTCCTGCCGGTACCCATTTACCTCACCTGGGTCGAGTGCAGTACAGTGCGGATAAATTTCTTGCTGAAGGAAAACACGCCTTGGCTAGGATTTGAACCCACGACCCTCTGTTTGAAAGGCGAGAGTCAGAACCACTAGACCACGACGCGCCCACATGTAGCTTCAGATCAAACTCACATCGAGATGGATCTCCACACTTATACAAGTTGAGGTCACTCTCAGTTAAACTTTTAAAAATTTGGTATCTATCATTCCACAATACTTGTTATTGTTGCATGGCAAATAATGTCAAATCAAGAAACAGTTTACCAATATGGAAATTGTTCAGCTTTCTATTTTGAGAAGCAAAAGAAGGTCCACTTAAAAATAAATTTTTCTTCTAATCAAAAGTGATACAGCATGTCTCAGAACACTAGGCATGATACCAATGCTTACAAGGTCAATCGTCATTCTATCTCAAAGAACTCATTTAACAGTATGTACCCCACAGAAAATTAAGGTCAAACAACAAATCTCTCCTACATGTAGTAGTTCCCAAAATTAATACTCAATTCTATGGCGCTCATGCATTCAAAATGTCCTCTGTGAACTTTGGAATAAAACAAGATAATAATGTAAAATCCTTTAAATCCCTTTTGAAGACATTCCATTTTGTAAAATAAGATATACACTGTACGTGTACTAATTAATTGATAATATATTTGCTCCTCTGTGAACAGGCTTTTCTTTCTTCTCCATTCTTTCTATTCTTCTTTCTAAAGCGCATAGAGACATGATTATATCATTGCTATATGCGCGATATAAGCAATGTGTTATTATTATCATTGATTTTGGTGAAGTGAAAATAAAGAAAAAATTTGAATTTCTGAGACACCCTGTACAGGTCAACATTTACTTCTACCTCTTATCAAAGGCTTCACTCACCATACTCATTTTGAGGTTCGAAAGCATCTACAGGAGCAACGCCATGATAACCATCAGCTTTGGTATTTTCTTCGGGAAATTTGCCCTTTATAATAAAAATACAAAAACAAACACATGGAAATGATGCACAAAAATATCAATATAAGTCTGTGGAAAAAACATCTGTAAAATAAGGTAAAGGGGAGGCATGAAAGTTCTAACCTCACATTATAAGAAGCATCAGCTTTGAGGAATATTCAGAGAGAATATGAGAAATGATACCTACAGTTTACAAATAGCGAATAGGCATGAGTGCGATATTTCGCACGAGGTGAAAGAAAGATGCTCTATTCAAAGAGGCATTAGCCAAGTTGAATAGAGCGTTTCTTTCTATCACCGAATGCGAAATCTCGCACCATTGCACGAATAAGAATATTCGCTATTTGTGTTGTACAACGCCTCGGAATTTAGCAAAAATATGAAAAAAAACAAGAGTTTGTCTCTATAATAATCTATGAAAAGGGAGCAAAAATACTGAAAGCGAAAAGCAAAATCCCACAGGCGCACATGACCTTGGGCAGCATTAATTGTGCATTTAGCCAGCAGGCTTACACGCGCATTTCACCTTCATTTTTACTGAGTGCAATGAATTAAATGGTATTGTAACGTCACATCCTAAAGCCGTGCAACGGTACATATTGGATAGTACGTCTTCTGTGCAACGGTACGAATGTTTGACATTCAACCTCCCATTTGCTCGCGTACAACAAGCTATTAAAGTAGGCGTTGTACAATATGAAATGATAAGGGAATATTTACATGTATGGATGACCATCAAGATGCAATGATTCATTGTGCAATCACTATTACAGAATCATTCAGACCCAACGGCCTGTCAATTCTATTGAAATGGCATATCAATACAAGTGCATCGGGACTCGCAAAAAACAGCTTTCATCAATGCATCCTACCCACAATATTGTATCATATATTAAAGATACAAGTACTTTCATACTCATCTGAAAGGAGTTACTCTCTCAATGATAATTTTGCATCCAATAATTCCTACCACACCAAGGCCATTAGGAAAAGTGGTACAATCTACAAAACATAAATACCAAAAACATAACTTTTTAAAACTAAAATTCTTGTCTGAACTGTGGTTATCATCTAACAGCTTTAAAAAAGATAGCAGTGGATCACATTATTGCAAGGATTAGATATTACATTAATTCTTCAATCTACATGCTACTTCAATTCTGGTAATTCTTTCAGTATTACATATGTATGTAGATATTGAGTTGAAGATTTTTTTATATCGCACATCACAATCTATTTCTTTTTTCCCCCTTTTTTTCAAATACATGTACTAATTTTCGAATATTAATGGGGTGCGTTGTGCTCTAGTGGTTCTGACTCTCGCTTTTCAAGCAGAGGGTCGTGGGTTTGAATCCTATCCAAGGCATGTTTTCCTCCAGCAAGAAATTTATCCACAATGTGCTGCACTCGACCCAGGTGAGGTGAACGGGTACCGGCAGGAAGTAATTCCTCAAAAGCTGTGCGCTCCAGAATCGGTAGACTAGCTTAGCCTGGGTAATATATACATATCGGTGGCCTTGAGCAGCACCTACATGAAGCAAGGTGGATACATGTACGTGCGCTATAGAAATCCTATATTATTATCATCATTATTAATTATTTCAATTAACGTTTGGTTACAATATTAATGACTGAATGATAGACTATTACCTGCCATATGTTCATCCTATTCTTTTCATATTTGTTCCCCCATGGATATTCTTTTCCTGTGGTATATATAGAGAGAGAAATGGAGAGAGATACATGAACGTCAGAGTGGGGTCGAGAAGAGGGAGAGAGGTGATAACATAAACATAAAAAGTTAAATTTCGCTGAGATACAAACAAACATCAAAATATCATCATTTCCTATTTGACTTCAATGTATCTCAAATTAGGTAGAATAATCATTTAAAATTTTCTGTCTTTACTTAATCAGAGTTATAATCAGTGCTTCATGTACAAAAAAAACATGTACATGTACCCCCCATGCCTCTATTGTTTTTAAATTTTCAAAAGAGTCACGGACAGAATAGTAGTATTATCTTCGTCAATTTTCTAAATTGCCTAAGCTACGTAGTTTTGATTTATCAATTGTTATGTCTAAATTTAATCAGCACAAAACTGGGTGTATAACTACACATACATTGTATATTATGTTTTCCATAGATCCTGTCCTATACATGGGCTAAGTCTTTACAGGACAAGTCCACCCCAACAAAAAGTTGATTTGAATAAAAAGAGTAAACTCTAACAAGCAAAACGCTGGAAATTTCATCAAAATCGGATGTAAAATAAGAAAGTTATGACATTTCAAAATTTCGCTTGATTTCACAAAACAGTTATATATGAGGAGACCATGACATCACCCACTCACTATTTCTTTTGTATTTCATTATGTGAAATATGAAATATTCTAATTTTCTCCTCATTGTCAAGTGATACAACAATTAATTCCTCCCTGAGCATGTGGAATTAGCATTGTTTAATACTACATATATTTTGATATCCAATTTTGATGAAATTTTCAGCATTTTGCTCAGTGAATTCTCTTCTATGTATTAAGATAAAAATATTTTTAGCCCGAACCATCCCTTGAATGGTTTACTAGCTAGTCTATACATGCATACCTTCCAGACCCCCTCGTGCAGCAAACTCCCATTCTGCTTCAGTAGGTAGTCTCCATCCATGCCACTGACAGAATGTTCTTGCATCGACTTGGCTGATATGAACGGCCGGATAGTTCAATCGCTTCTCAATCCCACTTCCTTTACCTTCTGGCTAATAACAATTGAAACAATCTCATATTTTATTTACAAATATTTCAACAAATGATAATAAATAAGAATAATGATAGTAATGTTAAACTTCGAGCTTGGGACAAAGAATCATTGCAATGATCCTTTTTGCTATTAAATATTCTGATCATCGGTCTTTATAATCACAATCCCTTTATCTCATAGATAAAAAGCACTCAATCTATAAATTAAACATATTCAAAATTAATGACATACTTATCATAGTTCAGTACATATAGTACATATACATCATGATAATAGAAGGAATACATGTATATTAAACATGACAATATTTTAAGAAAAGAAAATGGATAGTTAGTTTGTACCAAGAGTATAAAACATTCTAAAAATACTGCTCAATAGTGAACATGAATGATTACATGTATGCCTAGGATCACAATAGAAAACAATCAATTCCTAATTACGACTCACCTGTCTCCAATAAGCATTTTGAACAGGAATCCACCAAGGTGTGCTCTAAATTTCAAAATAAATTAAAAGAAAAATGTCAGATTTCATGGAGTGTCTTGGTACAAAAATACAAAACGCAGTGTATCAATTACATATCAATAAAAAGGAACTAGACAATCATGTTCTTTGTTTGTTTCTGTTTTTTGCTTCTTCATAATGTGCATTTATTCTGGAGAAACAAAAGTCCCAATCTAAATAAAAAGGGGAAAAATAAATGGCTGCTTCAATAACCCTAAAAGGACTGGGGGCAGGGGTGTGAGTGGTCACAAATAGAAAGATCTGAGAAAAGCTGAAGAGTGTTGAAAAAGTCTGAAATAAAAAGAGCTCCCATTGTTTTTGTACAGAGGAAAGCCAAAAATAAGCTGAAATTAAGCTGAAAATCATAAAAAAATTCTGAAATCAGATAAAAATCTGAACTCACACACCCCTGACTGGGGGGCCATAATGCCCCCCTAAACGCTTTGGATATTTCCGGAACACAAAAAAGATAGCTCCGCAAAATCTTTGTACTTTTTTCTTTGAAGTCTCGTGCAACTTTTGAGACAAAATTTGCGACGTTTGGCATCGCAGTGCCACATGACCCTTTATGAGACAATGTCATGCCGAAAATAGCTCATTTCCATACTCGATGCACAAAGTCTATGGGAGATGAAATTCATGAAATGGTGATAATTTTTCATTCTAATCGGTTTACTCAATCAATTTAGTTGTTAAATGGGCTATAATGATTTCCATTGAAAAAAATTAAAACAAAAGATGGAAAAATAAAGAAATACATAAGGAAAAATTTAGATTTCAAAATTTTTCTTTGTGAAAACCTTTAAATAAGATTACAAAGATGCAACTGGAAAAAAAGTAAAATTGGGTGTTAAATATGCAAATAATGTTTTTCACTAATAAATTTGCATACATGTATTTTATTGATAATAAATTTAGATAATTACATGTATTTTCGGGAATTTTATACTGGCTTGTAGTTTGCATGGTAAAGAATATACATCTCTAATAGCCTAGTCCTTTTAGGGCTATACTCCTTGCCCACTTAGTGGAAGTTCAGCCACCTTTGATTCTAGTCTCATTTCATTCCCAATGCACACAGAGTGCATTTGGTCTATAGTACACACACCCAAACACAGTAGTGATGTGTGCATTGCATATTTCAGTGTACACACAAAGACTTTCTTTTTACCCCAAAATTAATACTATCAAAAGTTATAGAGAGTTAAAGGTGATTTAGTCAATCCAAAACCCCTTGTTAATGTTGCACCCTAAACTTAATGTGCACAAGATTGATAATATCCATGGCGGGCAAAGATGAACAAACAAAATAGAAACAATTTTTGTTTATTGCCATTAATAATAATGATATATAGCATTAATGAGGCAATGATCTATCTAGTTGCCTATTCACTATATATTACCCCGGCTGTAGCTCCAGCTGCTAAAGGCGCTTGGTGCATTCAAGGAATGAATCCTGCCGGGTACCCATTCACCTCACCTGGGTCGAGTGCAGCACAGTGTGGATAAATTTCTTGCTGAAGGAAAACACACCATGGCTAGGATTCAAACCCACAACCCTCTGTTTGACAGGCGAGAGTCAGAACCACCAGACCACGACGCACCCATTCAATGTAATTCATTTTGGCAACTGCCATTAATTGAGGGACCAATCTCATTCGTAATTTTACAAGAATAAAATTGGATAACCTTTACTTACAGGTAACCTTTGTTCAATTGTATTCTTAATATCCTCAGGGACAAAGGCATCAAATGCAAAACTCCATGTGTATTTCTCAGCGTCAGTCTTGTATTTCTTTGCTCTCACAAATTTCCTATAACAAAGAAATAATGAACAAAATGTACGAAAATTATATTCATGTCAATCTAGAATTTGTAAATTTGTACGTAGCAAGACAAAAAAAGGATAATAGAAACTGGACATTGGCCTATTCTCGTCTGCAGACACTGATCCTCATTGATTCAATGATCCTCACTGAACAAGCAGGGCCCTGTTGCATGAAAGTTTACCATTCCAGTAAATTGCATGGAATCCTTGGTTCTGATTGGCTGTTGATCAGAGTTACCATGGCAGTTAACATAATAGTAATTTGCATGCAATGGGGCCCTGGTCTTAGAAGAAATCTAGCCAAATTTATCTTATCATATCATTAAAGAAAATAAAAATTTGGAATTAAATAAAGCAAGTGCTTATGGTAAAACGAGTCAATTATGGCTGACTGCCACATAAAAAGAAAAGAAGGAGTAAAAGGATGTTTCAATTTCAAAGTACATGAGGGTCCTTCCATTTACAACTCAGCCCAGCAGGTAAAGACCACTTCCCTTTAATAAATAAAACAGTTTGCACAGCAAATTTGATATTCACTGTTTGGGGGAATAAAGCAAACCTACATTATCTAATTAGAGGGTGTTTTGTTTGCACACATTTTCACTATAAATCTCAAAGAACCGTAGAATGGTAACAGCTTGTTGAATGATTATCAATCCAGGATGCAATTCACAAAATCAACAGATACATGCTTCAGCAATTTCATTACATGGAATTTAGGAATTCTTTCCCCATTTCATGTTAAAACTAGGAGGTGCGATAGCTCAGTCGGTAGAGCGGGGATTCATATTCCGGTGACCCGGGTTCGATTCCCACGTGGTGCGCTAGTGACCTTTGGTAAATCCTCAGTACCAGGTCCTTCGGAGAGGACCTAAAGCTGTCGCTCCTCTGTTTGCTTGCTTACACGCATTCATGCTTTAGCAGTCAGGTAAAATATCACCACCAATCTGTATTTTCATGAATTTCTCAAACTCCTCAATGGATGGAAAAACATTACATG
Source organism: Lytechinus variegatus (assembly GCF_018143015.1). NCBI lineage: Eukaryota > Metazoa > Echinodermata > Echinoidea > Temnopleuroida > Toxopneustidae > Lytechinus > Lytechinus variegatus. The sequence continues at coordinate 1,891,682 of NC_054753.1, forward strand.
AATGTATTCTTGCAATATACCCCCTAAAAAACATTTGGTGAAAAAAAAGACATCCTAATCACTGAAGAAGTGCAACCTACACGTATCTTTCATCCCAATGCAAAATTTTATAACATCACACTCATGTCTACATGCTATTTGTGAATAACAAAATCATATTACCAATTACCAAATCATACAAAATATTAATAAACACAGAACATTCTTATCTTTCTGCATGTATCTAATGTATCTAAAACAAGGCTACATTCATATGAAGTATTTGCATTTTAATTTCAGTCTAAAATGCAAAAAGGATTAATCATTTCATGTCTATCCAGGATGTATGATAATGAACAAAGCATATACCTGCATAAATATGTTTCTTTCTTACTCATCACAGAAATAAGTTTTTTCAATATTTTTTTTCCTGTAATAGAGAAACAGAATTACCAGCATATCATTAAAGTGATATTATATTTCACTATCTGGATATCTGGAAATTTCATATCTGGAGATCAACTCTAAGCTGGTCTTCCTTTAATACTTGTGAATACAAGTAAAAAAATATTTCTTAAAGGAGACACACGAAGAAAATTTCACGAAAGTGATGATTATAGACAAATTATACATGGATGGAAAGGTATTGTCTTTTTATACACAAATATGTCACTAAAAAGTCTTATAGATGTCGTGGAAATGCAAGAAATGAAATTATTAGACACCCTTCTCAGCCCCCCAGACCGACAATCACGCAGCCGAAAACGGTCGAGAATTATGACGTCACACAATCGACGTGCTCATCATCTCTCTGTGCATCATGCACTGAATCACCTTACTGACCTACCTTACTGACCTGTTCAATATCTTCCGAATTTACCGTTTTCTTCATGTAATGTGATATTCAATTTCTGTTTTCGACAACTTCAGACCAAACGTGATTCAGAACTGTGTTCCTTTGCCCGTTTTTATTGAATTGTGGACTGTAAAGACCAATTTTGTCCACTGCAGTCGTCATTGTGTTGCTCCACTCCAGTCAGTGAGTGAGTCGCTGCCCAAATAATATAAGTAGAGAATCTAATCAAGAACTTGAAAATCAAAAGCAGCAATTAAGAAGTAAGATTTAATAAATACAGGACTGAATAGAATCTCACATGAAAATAAAAAGAGAAAAAAGAGCTGATAGGAATGGGGAAGGAACATAATTTTAAAAAAATCCAGAACCAAAAAAATCAAAGAGTTTCGAACCAGGATCCCCGCACTCATAAAAAAAAAAAACCTACGTGCGTACAGATTTGTCCACAGACCATGTTATTATATGGACCGTGTTCATAACGATATATGAACAAAGTGCGTTCGCTGCAGTTGCCTCGCAATGCTTCGGCAATCCAAGTGCAATTCCAATCATTTCGCGATCATATATTGCCGTGTTTTTTTGTGGTTCCTGAACTTGCTACGTAATTAAATTTCATAATTTTTATTCAGTTGTGAAGACGAATGTCTATGCTTTATATTGATAATAATATCAATGTGGTGCAAGCATGATTTCTAAGTGAAAATATGCTTTGTTTATTCACGTATATTTCTTGAAAACAAATAATTTTTTCTAAGCTAAATATCGGTTACCAAAATATGTTAAATGTGCATTTCATTTTACTGTTCAGAAAATTCAAACTTTTATCTATGTAATAAGACCAATCTTGAGAGGAATAAACTATTCTAAGAGCAAAAAACGCTGATTGGAAAGATCGTCTTCAATGGGCTGCTGTCAGCTCAGCTGCTCACTGCTCGTGGTGTGACGTCACTCAGCTGGAGCTCGCCAGAGGACGGACGAAGGCAGAAATATGCCATGAAAAAAAGTCATTTTTGAGAGCTGATTTCTGCAAACTCTAATCACTATTTTAAAAGGTGAAGTTATATATCTGATTAGTAATACTTCCCCTTTACAATGATGACCAAAAAAAGTCATTATAAAATACTTTTGATTCTTCGGTTGTCTACTTTAAAAGGAAATATTGTATGTATGCAGTGTATGTAGATCATATAAATGAGGGTTTAGAAAATAGATTGATTGATTGATCCAAACATCAATCCATTCATCCATCCATCCACCAACCCACCCATCTATTCATCTATCCATCTATCCACCCATCCATCCCTCCATCCACCCATCCATCGCTTCATCCATCAATCCTTCCATCTACCCGCCCATATATCCCTCAATCCATCAATCCATCTATCCTCCCATCCATCCATCCATCCACCCAACTATCCATCCATTCATTAATCCACCCGCCCATCCATCCACCTAACTATCATCCACCCATCCATCCAACCATCCATCCATCCACCCATCCATCCATCCATCCACCAATCCATCCATTCATCCATCCATTCATCCATCCATCTACCAATCCATCCATCCACCAATCCATCCATTCATCCACCCATCCATCCATTTATTCCCTAATCGAGCCATCCATCCCCCATCCATCCACCTATTCATCCACCAATCTATCCATTCATCCATCCATTTATCAATCCACCAATTCATCCAACCATCCATATATCTATTCATCCACTAATCTACCAATCCATCCATCCACCAATCCATCCATTCATCCATTCATCCATCCACCCAACTATCCATCCATCCACCAATCCATCCATCCATCCACCAATCCATCCATTCATCCACCCATCCATCCATTTATTCCCTAATCGAGCCATCCATCCATTAAGTCATCCATCCATCCCCCATCCATCCATCTATTCATCCACTAATCTACCAATCCATCCATTCATCCATCTATTTATCCATCCCCCAATCCATTCATCTATGGATCCATCCATCCCCCCATCTATCCATCCATCCATCCCCCATCCATCCACCTATCCATCCACCTATCCATCCACCAATCCATCCATCAACCAATTTATCCATTCATTTATTAATTCATTGACAACCAGGGATTGGCTTCTCAATGGTGCATTTCATTTATCAAATTGATTTAGGAGCCTGATTTTGCAATCAATATTTTTTGTATGCAATATTATCTTTTGACCCCTAGATGACCTTTTGACCTTACCGTCCTCAGAAACACACATGTGGTATTACCCAAAGATCATTTGCACCCAAGATATTTATGCAGATATGAAGAAATAAGTTGATCTTTGACCCCAAATGACCTTCAACCTTATCCTCAACAACACACATGTGGTAATAAGTTAACCAAGGATTACGTAACAAATATGAATTTAATTGATTTAAAAATAAAGAAATGAGAGCAAGTTAGTTGAACAAAAAACTTTAACATTTTCAGACAGACCAACAGGAAAAAACAAAGAATTAAAAGGCGAGATTTTAAAAAATATTTGAATTAATCAGGGTGAATTTCACCTTTAAGAAGTTGTGATGAAAATTAAAGAACATGAAAGTATTAAATGAGATGAGAAATATTGTTAACATTTACCTAAATGATGCAGAAGTGATAGGATACTTGTTGATTTTAAAAGGTTTCACAGTGACCTTTCTCTGGACACCTTCTCCATCTTTACCATCTGCTTTCGATGACCCCATCGTGAACTTTCCTCCAGGCAATTCAATCATATCTTCATACTTATCATACACAGGATCTACACAGATAATTAATAAAGTGAAAGAATAACAATAAGACTTACATTGCACGTAACATCTTAATGAGATGATCAAGGCATTTCAGAGTATTAGAGAATGTAGAAATGGAATGTGGAATTTGTATTTTTCTTAAAATTGACAAGTATTTTAGAGGTTACAGTTATGGGAAAGACAGATATACACTGACACCTGTTTCATAAACTTGTTATAATAACAAATTATGCACGATTTCTATAACAAGTTTACCATCAGCCAATCAATCCACCAATCTCGGTACATACATGTAGCTTTAAATTGATATCAAAAGTTGGTTATTATAACAAGTTTTATGAAACAGGCTCCCTGTGTGAGATATCATATACTCTTTCTACATGTAATGTACTTTTGAAAGAATGTGCTTAAAAATTGGTCTTAAAATGCCTGGTTACACAATGATGACAACTGATAATGCTAGACCACAGGCTTATTTCAATGCTTTTACATTCTGATTCTCACCTTTCACATGTATTTGAGACGGTTTCTTCATTAAGTACACTAACTGTATAAAATTTATTATCATACACTGTACATGTAGCTTCTGCTGTGTGCACATGATGCATGAACAAGCAGCCTTCAAATCATAATTTGGTTACAAATGCATTTACTATTTGCTATCAAAATGATATCATTATGAAAATTAAATTATCATTATTATGTCATTATTTTCATAAATTCTGATCATAAATATTTTAACCCATTATTTTCATCAATGACACACATGTAAATTGACTTCAGATTCTTATTCCAAGACCTTGTAGTGGATTAAAAGCAAGGGTATTAAGTTCTATTGTCCAAGGCCATTCTAGTGAATAGCAGAATAGCTTGTCTGTGGCTCTTTGCTGACGTGGCTCTGTAAGACTTTCACTGAAAAGGATCAGATTGTATGCCTGGCTGCGTCCAAATGTTTCTTAGGAATGGTTGATTGCTCTTCAATAGATGAACATTTCTCTAAATAGGAATTAAATGTGCCTTGCTAGTTGGGTTAATTCATAGATAAAGTGAGTCTCATATCTAGGCCAAAACCTTATGATACATGAATGTCAGAATGGAAAATTCAATAAAAATTTGTAATACATCAAACAAAAATCATTATCTTTCAATGGCAGTAAATGCATTGGTTTTTGGGTCGTTGATTCAACTTCTAAAAATCTTAGCTCTAAAGTTCCAATTGTCACCTACAGGTGTGTGATATTTTAATAAAAATGAATTATTTAGTGCTCACTTTAATATCTGAAAATGTGAGAGACCAGAAACAACATCTAAATTTTAGTTCCATAGTAGGCTATATAGTTTGTTTTGATGGGATTTTTTTTAAGCCACAGATATGTATCTTGAAAGTTTCAACATGGCTTAAATTTGTTTCTAAATATCAAGTGGTATTCTCTTTCTTGGGAATTTCTTTTCTTACAATCTTTTTGAACACAGAACACAGTAAAGGAGAAGGAAAGCAAAATTTGTGGCTGTTAAACGTTATAAATTGTCATTTACAGACAGGGTCCGATGCTCATCCATGGGCCCAGGCCATGGTCCTTTGATGATGGAATTACAAAACAAAATAGACCCTAATTATTTAACAACTACATGTATGATTTAATGTAATAGTATCATCTTTCAATCTCAGGTCAAATCTAAGGGTATTTTCAGGCTTTCCCCTCCCTCAATCTTACACTGCCATCAAGTCCAAACTTTACGCGTGTCCATACTTCAAAAATGAAGCGTGATGAATATTTTTGAAAAGTGTGTGAAGTTTGGACACCCTATCATACACATATCTTTTATCACTGTCTGTTACCTACAAAAAACAGAGAATAAAACCAGAGATTTGGTCTACAGAGTCTATTGTAGGTAATGTTTCAAAAATAGCTGTGTACCTCAGTTTTTTTCATATTAATTCTTTTATATTAATTCTTTTATGATAATTAACTTTATGTCTACTTCCAAGGTTTGTTCCAAGGTAAATCACCCCCCCCCCCTCCCCTAAGCCCTGGCAATAGGATTATCACAGCAGCCAATCAATCAAATTTAACAAGCAGAACACAACAAATGTTCCACTAGACTTGACAAGACAAAAAAAATATCAAATGCTTCCCGGATTCCTCATGAAAAAATTGCTCCTCTTAACCCATTCATTTATGTTATCATATGACTTATGAGGGTATAAAATCTGTGGAAAAAACTGAGCTAAAATTGGTCTTCTTATAATTTACTAATTTAGTCGTAAGTTAAAAGTAAATGGCATGAAAGCCGTAAAAAAACCCCACTATTTTACAGGTTGCGCAACCAATTTCCAAAAATTATCTTAGAGCCTTTAAAGGGAGGACCATTTTATTATACTCAGTGCAACCGCTCCGTCAAACCATCTCGTCCCCTGCCCTGGAACCGCGCCTAGCATGGGAGAGTGGGAGTACAGTGGAATGGACTGGATACGAAAGAGCATTAGCACCCAGGCCGGACAGGTAAGCAAAGATACGGTCCATCCCCAGGTCCACTTCGCCGGCGAGACGGCGAGCATCACACGGAGGGTTCCGATAAAACTTACCGGCAGGAACTTCATCTTTAGATAAGGCATGGGACATCGATACAAGCATCACACAGGTAAGGGTTGAGTAAAATACGAATGCTCTCATCTTCGTTTATCGAGCAGGATCGACAAAGTTATACCAAATGGGACCAAATGGTTTATTTCTGATTGTTCGCCAAATCCAGGCAGAAGGCAAGTGTTTCACGTCTCCGATCCTGTGCACTGCAGTTGCAGAATATGTATTGTAAGAGAAATGATTAAGAAGATTGCTCACTCGTGAAAATCTGCATTTACCGTATTGTAGTGACCTAGCTATGTGTCGCCAAACGCCAGAGCATAGCAATCTCGAATTTCTTTTCTGAAAATAAAATCCATAATATCGAGGGCCCCCTGAGAACATTTTTTTTTTGTACTGGGGTACGAATGCAAATTTGAAAAGCAAAGAAAAAAAGGTTTTTAGTAAAAAAAATTGAGGTCAAATTAGCCTGAGAAATTTGATAAATGAAAAAAAAAACATATAGGCTATAGGGCCTGCTCTCTCTATATGTATTTTTCCCAATTTTTTATTCATCTAGACATCTTCCAGAATACCTGGGGGTGCTACCTATGGAGAATGATACACGCAGCACCCCCATTTTTTTTGGGGGGGGCTTTACATTGGTGGCGGAAGAAAAAAAAAGGTTATCAACAAAAAAATTTAGGGGGGACACAGGAAAAAAATGATAAGAAAAAAAACAAAGTTATCAACTAAAAATTTAGGTGGGTCGTGGGGGACACTAGCGTACCTACGGGGGGAGGGGGTAGTCTGCCCCCTGACGAGTGACAACCCATGCAAAGGACGTATCCCTGCCCCCCCCCCCCCCCCCGACAAGCTTGAAGACCTTTTCTTGTTTTTCTTTTTTTTTGGCTTGTCAATTTTTTTTCTGATGCGAAAACCATTATTTTTGGATGAAGACATTTTTTTTTATTTTTTTGCTTGTCAAATTTTTGGGCGGACGAATTTGCCCCCTGTGGAAAATCCTTGCCCCCCCCTGGGGGCCTGCATGACCATGCAAAAAATCACAATCAGATTGCAAATTTTACGTTTTAGTACAATATTTTTTGGGGGGAAAGGGGCGGGGGTCCACGACCCCTGAACCTGACAGTCAACCCTTCGCCCCCCGCCTATATGCCCCGCTTTTATGATGCTTCCATCTATTCTTAGGTTGAAACAATTGTTTAAAAGACAAGTCCACCCCAGGAAAATGCTGACTTGAATAAACAGAAAAAAAATCAAACTAGCATAGTGCTGAAAATTTCATCAAAATCAGATTAAAAACAAGAAAGTTATGACATTTTAAACTTTTACTTATTTTTCACAAAACAGTGATGTGCACAACTTGGTGATGTGATGTCCATCAGACCATCACTCACTATTTCTTTTGTTTTTTATTGTTTGACTTATACAATATTTCATGTGTTACAAATTTGACAATAAGGACCAATTTGCCTGAACCATACAGTATTAAACAATGCTAATTCCACATGTTCGGGAGGATATGAATTGTTGTTTTACTTGGCAATGAGGAGAAAATTAGAATATTTTATGTAATAAAATACAAAAGAAATAGTGAGTGGATGACGTCATCAGTCTCCTCATTTGCATACAGACCAGGATGTGCATATAACTATTTTCTGAAATTAAGTGAAACTTTAAAATGTCATAACTTTCTTATTTTACATCCGATTTTGATGAAATATTCAGTGTTATGTTTGTTGGATTTTTCTCTTTTTATTCAAATCAACTTTTTGTTGGAGTGGACTTGTCCTTTAAATGATGGCGCAAAATTGCTTGAACACATCATGATATTGAGCACTCCCTGTGTCTGTACGTGCATGTGAAAGGTCAGTGATTGAGTAACGAAAAAACGGCCTACCCCTAAAATCAGCACCATCATAAAAAAAGGACCTGGAAATGGGGGCATGGCCCCCCCCCCTTAGTCATCATTTTAAAGCAAACATATAAGTGCTCTGATCAACGCAAATTTTCCGAAAAAACCCTCAAAATATTTCCCTAAGTCACCTCACTTTCAATATTTAAGAACAAGTCCACCTCAACAAAAACTTAATTTGAATAAAAAAAGAAAATCCAACAAGCATAACGCTGAAAATTTCATCAAAATCGGATGTAAAACAAGAAACTTATCACATTTCAAAGTTTCGCTTCATTTCATAAAACATGCACATCTCGGTCGGTATAGAGGGAACTGACGACATCACTCACTATTTCTTTTGTATTTCATTATGAATTATGAAATATTGTTATTTTCTCGTCATTGTCATGTGAAATGAAGTTTCATTCCTCCCTGAACATGTGGAATTCCATTATTTTAACATTTTGTGGTTCAGGCAAGGAGGTCCTAATTGTCAAATTCGTAAATATTGAAATATTGTATCATTCAAACAATTAAAAACAAAAGAAATAGTGAGTGACCTCATCGACTCTCTCATTTGAACTGACTCGTTCACATAACTATTTTGTAAAAATAAGCAAAAGTTTGAAATGTCATAACTTTCTTATTTTACATCCGATTTTGATGAAATTTTCAGCATTGTGCTTGTCTGATTTTTCTCTATTGATTCAAATCAACATTTTTCTGAGGTGGACTTATCTTAATTGAGACATAATCTAATTAAAAACGTGCCCTTCTATCGTCGGCAATTAAGCGTCAACAACGTTGCCGGGTCAAAATGTGTTTACGCTTCCCATGATCAATATCCAGCTTGGAAAATGGATCAGATTGCAATGCAAGCACGAGCCGAACATTTGAAACTGACCCCAAAAGGGAACACTTAAGAACATATACTGCAGGGCCCTGCATGGGAACAAATTTTTGGCTGGGGGTGCTGAAGTAGGCCTGATTTCGCCAAATGAGGGGGGGGGGGCAAAACTTGTTTCTTTGAAGGGTAACAGTCATATATATTCTTATAAAAGCATCAAATTATAATCTCATAAGCTCTATTTAAATTGTGCGAGCGCGAGCTAAATTCTTTTGAAAATTTCATTTTTTTCCTGAAAATGTAATATTCCGTGCAATATTTGAGATCCTGAACAAGATGCGTATGTAACTATTCGAAAAGGGACATGTAGTTTGTAGGTAGCCATAAAGACGATACATATTTCGCTAATTGAATAAAGCGAGTGCGAAGCGCGAGCTGAAAAGTGTTTACATTCCGTTCTAAAAAAACAATCTAAGCACTTTTTGTAATCATGAACAGGATCAGTAATATAACTAAACATGCGAGCGCGAAGCGCGAGCGGAAAAAATGAGATTTAGACCTCAAAACGGGTCCCACTCTATTTATGTTTTGTAAATAACGATCAGGATGGGGGATTGGGTATTATGTGAGCGCAAAGCGCAAGCAGAATATTTTTTTGTTATTCTAATCTGAAACTTTATAAATTAAGCATGTTTTAAATAAAGAAGCGTGAGCTGTGTATCTCAATGAACACGCGTGCGTGCGTTTTAAATTTAAGCATGAGCGATTTTTTTTTTTTCATAATGACATGAACGATTTTTTAATTTTATTTTCCAAGTCTTCCACTTTTTTATTCATTCATCTTCCTCTTCTTTTTTTCTCCACCAATATGGGACCCGGGTCACCCACCCCCTGGATCCGCCTATGTGAATTTGAAAATAAAAAAAGGGTTTGACTGCTAAATGAATGTCGCTTTGGCGCCCCCCCAAAAGGAATTTAACACAAAAGTGTTGGTCATTTTTTCATACCTATGTGACAGACCTACCATGATTCCATGGGTGCTGCGAGTATTATTTTCCATAGGCAGCTGCATCCCTGGAATTCTGGTAGGTGTGTCACAGGAGAAATGTACGAAGAAATGACCAACATATTGTGGGAAAATCTTGGGGGTGCTTCAGCTCCACCCCCACTTCCCGGCCATGAGAAGCCAGCCTGTGTAAAAATAGTTTTTCATTTTGACTACAGGCGCGGATCCAGGAGGGGGCCGAGCCGGCCCCGGCCCCCTTTTTTTGACAACCTGCAGAAAAAAGTGTACTCTTTAACTTGATAGAAACTATGAAAAAAAAGAATAGTAAGAAAGAATATCATACCCATGATGTGTAATTTACAATCTCGTAACGGCCGGCCCGACCCCGAAAGGAAACAAGAAAAAGGTGAGGGGAAGAATTGGAAAATATACTTTATATCAAAATTTTCGCTCGCGCTCGCATTGCCTGTTTAATGAATCCCATTCAAGAGGATTAAATGGCACTTATATATTCAGTTCTGAAATCAATTTTCACACAATATTTTAGCTCGCACATCAAGCTTTCATTATTTTATTTGATTTACACAAATTGTTTATATGTAAAATTTTTTGTTTGATTTATGAGTTACTTATCCTCTTTGGAAATTCTTGCCAAAATTTGTCAAAATGCTCCTTTATCATGTCAGTACATCAAAAAATTAAGCTCGTGCTTCGCGCTCGCATTTAATATTTTGAGACACGCAGCTTTTTCTTTATTGAATAAAAACGCACTTAGACTGTCCAGTTTTCAGGTCGGAATATCATAATATATTGAGCTCGCGTTTCACACTCTCATTATTTAATTGGTGATACTTGTATCCTCTTCATTAATACTAAAAACAGTCCTAATTGAGTCCCTTTTCACGTTGTTATAGTAAAATTTCGGCTCGCGCTTCGCGCTCGCATTGTTTAGCTGGATACTTATCCTTTTTTCATGATTATAAAATCTCCTCAGAATCTTCAGGTGTAAGGACAAAAATTATAATAAGACCACACGAGATACCTTATCTTGTTTATAACAATAAAACAACATAAACTTAAAACTTTAGTCTTTATAATTAGGACTACCCCCAGAAAAAAAACCCAAAAATCAGATTATAGCGGTCAATCAAGAAAAATGTTGATGAAAATATTTTAGGCCCCCCCCTTATTGGCGAAAGCTGGATCTGCCCCTGGACTAAATGAAAGTTGTGCATTGCTTTTTATGTTTTTAATGCAGTGTTAAGTTTGAAAATTTTCTTTCGTGCGAATGTACTTTGTGAGCTTGATTCGCCTGGCTCTATACAGGCTGTACATCAGTTGGGTATCTTCTATATTAGCTTCTTCGTACCGAGAGATAACGCAGCGGCGCTCCCTTGCTGAATTACATGTAGGTGACTGTAACATTTAATTTAGGGGGTAAAGTTAGCACTTTGTTCACTTTTTATATTAAATAGATATATATGAGTATATGTAGATTTTTTCGACTGATTATGAGAATTTCCGTTCATACCAATACTGAATATTACCATTTCTTGATTGGAGAAAATCTTGCCGAATTGTCAAAATATGCTTTCGGTCCCATCCGTTATTTTGTGTGTCCTGTTTTAGCGTTACGTTTAATTATATCATGGCAGTGTATGGTCAATGACAATGGTAGTGGATCGTATTACCGAACACTTTTCATGAATTTGATCATATCAAACACATTATTCCAATAAAATTCACCACACTTTCACCATAAATACACAAATACCTACAAAATATAAATATGCAGAAATTTTGCCGAAATTGTTTTTCATTTTTACGACATCAGCTTCCAATCGGACCCCTCTTCGCAAGTGAAATATTTTGGTCACTTGAAAAGGTCTCGTATTACCGAACGTGTGTTTTCTATGGGAAAAGTTGGGAAAACAACAAAGTCACTTATGAGCTATTTTGACCATATTTTATTGTTTTGAGGATATAACATGTATAAAGACTTCGAAATTGTGTTTTTGATAATTTTTCATCATTTTTCTATTGAAGTTGCAAAGGTTTGAGCGTATTTGATTATTTTCTGACGCATATGATGCGCGCGTTCGGTAATACAAGGCCGGTCGGTAATACGATCACTCACTATATCCTATTGCCGGACACCTTTATTTCAGTTCTTTTTTTAAAAATGACAACTAGAGGAAACATTATCAAGAAAGAAATCGCACTTGCTATTCCAAATATGAAAATTATGAATATGATAAAATCATTTTATCATGTTTATATTACGATACCTGTGGCAAGTCCGCGCATCGCACGGCTGAGCTACGTAGAATTGCGATGAAGAGCATTGGACCGTTCATCGGTTGTTTGCTTCTTACGACCAGAGAGAAAAGGTGAAAAACTTAAACAAAATTGTGCAAATACACCAAATTTTGTGATGAGAAAATGGAGTTAATGGAATACAACTACAAGAAAGTCCATCTTCTGCGATAAAGTGGTAACTTGAGGATAAATGATCACAAAATCAAGTCAGTTGTTGAGCGGGGCTAAGCCGAGCACTAACACAGTTAATACACGCGCACCTATGGGAATCGCGAGCTGTCGAAAAATGCGTAAAATTACACTTTTTTTTATTTCAGCGTAAAAAAAAGTGATAGAAAGTGAAGAACATTGCCATCATACCATTTCTCTAGAAAATCTTAACAACAAATTTCGAAAATAAGAAAATCATGACATTTGAAAGTTTTGTTTAATTTCACAAAACAGTTACAATACATGTATATGCACATCCTGGTCGATATGCAAATGAGGGGACTGATGACATCACTATTTCCTTTGAATGTTATTATATGAAACGTTCTAATTTTCTCATTGTCATATGAAACAAAGTTTTATTGCTCCCTGAACATTTGGAATTACCATTATTTCAACATTTTATGAATCAGTCAAGTTGGTTGTCATGGTAATATTTGTAAAAAATGAAATATTGTATAATTCAAACATTGAAAAAACAAAAGAAATAGTATGTTAGGGACATCATCAACTCTCAGGTGCATGTCACTGATTTGTGCATATAACTGTTTTGTGATATATATGCAAAATTTAGAATATCATAACTTTCTTATTCAACATCCGATTGGGATGAAATTTGTAGCATTATGCTACAACATTATGCATTTTTCTTCATCGGTTCAAATCAAAATTTTTCTCAGGTGGCCCTTCAGACCTACCTCATGTGTTGGTTCGGGTGTGCTCTACTACACTTCACTAGTACGGCCACACTACACGTACCACCAGGGTCAGTCCATAGGAACTGACCCATCGATTCACAAAGGTGGGATTTTGGGGGTCATGTTGAAAAGTTGATACAAAAATATGAAAAAAATACGATGAAACTTGGCTGCAGCTTTCTACATTTTGCCAGTACATCCGGTAGTAAGGTAATAAGGTAATGAAAATATGAAAAACTCACTCCATGTCCATACTTCTATCAGTATCAAAATTGGTGATTTAAAAACCCATACCTATACCTTTGCAAGTTATAAATTCACAGCCAATTTGAAGACATCATTTCTGCAATCACGAGTATCGCTGCGGCCACCGGCCACACATTCTTGCGATTGCAATGTTTTGTTTTAGATCTGTTTTGATATTGTGGGCTTGACCTGTAAGATAATTTCTGAGTATGAAATCAAGACATGACTGCAAATGCTCCTTTTCCTGATTATATCACTTTACCCTTGCAAGTCCACTGTAAGTGGTTGCCGGAGGCATGTTCTTGAGTCGTCCGTCCATCACATGTTCCATCCTGTTATTGATTATGTGCAGTTGAGAATCCATCTGTTTGTTTTTTCTTCTCCTGAGATTCACTATCATATTTTTGTGTTCATAACTAGGCCTATTCATAACAGATATTTGCAAATGAAATACGCAGACCATCGTCTACCAGTGATGCATCAGAGATCGTCCAGTGCAGAAGATTAGAATCAAACTGTGATGTTAGAACGGCTGGCAGCATGGGTTCTCAATACATACCTGGGAGAGTATGTGGAGAATCTCAACACGGATCAGCTCTCAATTGGACTTCTCACCGGTATGTTCATTTGTTAATTTGTTCGTTCGTTCATTCACTCGTTCGTTCGTTCACTCACTCATTCACCACTCACTCAAGATTGTCTGTGATATTGCATACAAAAAAATATTGGCAAAAGTTTATAATTACATGATCTCTCATATTAGATGAAGAGGTAGGATGTTTATCAGTGTAAAATGGTGTGAGTGTAATTACCTGTAAGTCACTTGCAATGAGCAAACATTTTACAAAAGCTTTCAGCTCATTTACTGGAATTGAATTGTAATGATGCAAACATGTCATACTCATAAAATTATGGTAGCAGTCCTGATTCCAAGATTACTCACTAATCATTCCCCTTAAAAAAATTCTATTTGAATACAGGTGCAGTTGAGTTGGAGAATCTTCCATTGAGGAAAGATGCCTTAAGAGAATTGGACCTTCCTGTAGAAGTCAAAGCTGGTATGATTTAACTTGAATCTTGCTATATATTACAGCCATGGGGCATAAAGCTCTATGAAAATCCGTTCTGGGCCCTGTTGCATAATGTTTGCTGGTTTAGTAACTTTGCCATTAAATGGGAACTAGCCAATCAAAAGCAAGGATTTCATGTAGGTCACCATTGGATGGTGGAGTTACCATCACGTTACTTTGATGGCACAGGGCCTAGGACTGCTTTGCTAAATTGCTTTACTTGATTTAACGAAGCAAATACCTTTTCCATGTGAACAATATTTCAATGTCCTATGCAGAAAATTTGAATTCTTTACTTCTATATCACTTTGGGGGAAGGGGACTTGTTATCATTAAAGCTTCTTTGGCATATTGAACCTTTGGTGACTATCAGTACTATTAACATAAAACAGAGTACTCCTATACCACTAATACCATTTCAAGAACAATCTTGCAGAAGTAAATATGAGAAAGAGGAAGAACAGGAATTGGAAGGAGTAGAGTAGATGAGTTGAGTCTTGGAAGCGATAGGTAGATGATAAGAAGGACCTTGGCATAGAAGAGTAGATGAGATGATGAGCCTCAATGCTCTGACTGCCTGTCAAGATGCCGTATTTTATCTGCCAATCACTACAGAGACTCTGTAACTCATCTACTTTGACGTTGTTACTGAAGAAGATAATTCTCACTATTAACCATGAATCCTTTTGACATTGACTCACAGGTTTCATCGGTAAGATCTGTCTTCAGATCCCAGTCAGACATCTCAAGACAGAACCATGGGTGATATCTATAGAGAACCTGTACCTGGTAGCTGGTCCTGCATTGAGGACTAAGTATGACGAGAAGGAGGAAGAACAGGAGCAGGAGAGAAAGCAGCAGCAGCTGGATGCTATGGAGTCACAATGGAAGGTAAGAAGATTATCGAACTAGGGCTAGTCATTGATGATATTGCGGTTAATCGTGACTATCAGCTGTACAACATCTTGTATCATTATACATGTATCTTGTATACTCTCTTTATCCGGCAAGCATTTTATTTTCATGTTTGTTGCTACTTAATCCTTATGTCTTGTGCTGTGTAATGTAGGTACATGTAAGTTGTTAATTCTAGATGGTTTACAACTGTATTGCATGAAGGCTCCATTGAACTGGTCGGAGATTGAATCTTTCATTCTGTGCTGCTGCATTATCTGTATATACCAATAAGTAACCCTCATTGCTCCTGATTTTATTTTCTTAATTTAGTAGCTAGACTGATACAATAGTATACATTTTTTTTTGGGGGGGGGTAGGGGGGAGAGATTCTAGATTTTTGCTATCATTTGAAATATTTCTTATTTTGGTATCTGAATCATTGTTAGTTAAGATATTTGTTCTTTATCGATGTTGACTTGTTATGATAAAGATAGATTGAAGCATCATTTCAATGTTCTTTTTTATTCCATTTGTTATCTTACTTAATGCTTTAATTATAATTTTTTCTGCATGCTTTTAACTTATGATTTTGATAGAGAAAGATAGAAGCATCTGGTCCTAACGAGGATTCATCTTGGTACGCATACTCTACTAATATCTTCTACAATGTCCTGGAAAATCTTCAAGTAAGTTTCTTCTATCTTTCAACCATAAAGATGAAACCTTGACCCTGTCTTACATGTACATCGAGTTGCGTTTGATTTGATTAATCTCAACTATATGAAAATATCCGTCATTGTCATAATTTTCCAATCGAAATTTTGCACAAAGTCCTTTTGTGAACAAGGAGGAGCACATCAAATTGCCAAGACAACATGAGGGACGAATGTATGAGTACACGTCATATCTAGAAAATATTTTGAACAAATTTGAATTTTAGATGTTGGCGTTGCTGGCCATCCATAGTTGTGGTTAATCGGATCAATTGCAACTCTTTGCAAGACGGGGCCCTGGGTTGAGTTTCGTCAACATTTGTTGTCTAAAAAGAACTCAGATCTGGCAACTATACTTAAAGGGGAATGAAACCTTTGGAACAAATAGGCTTGTGTCGATACAGAAAACAGGACAAATAATGAGAAAGTTATGAGCATTTGAATATTGCAATCACTAATGCTATATGGAGATCCTCCCATTGGCAATGCGACAAGGATGTGTGATGTCACATGTGAACAACTTTCCCTTTGATTGACTATGAAATACCCCAAAATGTCTCTTTGCTTTTTCTCATGGTGATACAAACTCTATCCATGATGTATTTTTTTTTACCTGTATTACATGCCCTCCTATAGAAAGAACACATGATCTACTGATAGATGTGATAAAAGAGGCAGTTTAAGTGAAATTTATACTAAAGTAATTGGGAGAGTTGTTCACAAGTGAGATCATACATCTTCGTCGCATTGCCAATGTGAGGATCTCCATGTCATTAGTGATCGCAATATTCAAATGCCCATTACTTTCTCATTGTCCGATTTTTCTCATAGTTTCGTTGATCTGTTTCTTTGATTTTTCTGTTTTCACATTAAGCTATCTTGTTTCAAAGATTTCATTCTTTAAAAATCTGACTGTAATTTTCGGATAAATGGCAAGTTGTTAGATCTTACTGCTTTATATTAGATCAGCTCCTTTATAAGATAAGATAAGATTTATTGACTCTATCGACCCCCTCTCGGGGTATGAGAGTACAAACATATAAACATATTTACAAAAGATATACAAGCATAATAGATGTGAACATAATAGTATATGAAAATATTCAGCCTATATAGAATACAGAGTAAATACAACATGTAATGTACATGAATGATATAACACAGAGCATTAAGAGTTTAATATGGATTGTATAGATTAAATAAACAAAACTAGTATCATACTTGAGCTATTTTTTTTTTTGTATAGTTTTATTTCATTTTTTTTCTTCGAGTTTGTATTTGTTTGTATTTTGAAAACGTTTTACAAGACTAGCCTGTCTGGCCGTTTGATTATCCTACCGCTACGGGTACGTACAATTATATTGGTATTACTTTTGTTACTAGGCACATCGTCCTCAATACTTGACCTGGGAGACTGGTGGAATTGCAACATGATAGTTCTGGCAAATTTTGCTATTTTTTTAAGCTGGCAAGTATCAGCAGAATTAAATAACTTCGATATTTTAAGTGCACTTGACCTGATGTTATTGATATGTCTTGGTATATACAAGTTTCTCTCCTTCTGGAAGAAAGGACATTCAAAAAGGTAATGAAATTCATCACCTGAGTTTGAGGATAAACAAAGTGGACAATTTGTATCTTTCAATAAACTTAAATCATACCTACTATTATTTACAGGTAGTGCATGTGACCGACAACGAAATTTGCTCAGAGTAACAATATCTTTCTTGCTTAATACTAAAAAGTATGTTTCCATATGAGGATCATTTTTAAACATCCTATAATTCGTACAAATACGGTTAGACCAGGTTGACGATTTCCAATCTTGTTGACACATGTCAGAAAGACGTGTTTTCAGAACATTGAGAATCCATTGACTGCTACGTCCATTACCGTGATGCAACCAAATGTTACCTAACCCTGCATTTTGAAAAATATCTTTGATACATTTTAGCCAGAGTGATGTGAAGGATGATTCATTGACAGTGTGCATGTGATTAAGCAGGTTATATAAAATATTTGAATACTTCTGTTGTTTTCCCTTAATTATTCTTAACCAATATCCAACCATTCTACATTTGACTTGGTTCAATATCGGTCCACGTCCTGTTTCACCGTACACCATGCAGTCTGGTGTACATCTATTTACATGTAGCATTGTCCTTAAGAATTTCCTATGGAAAATTTCAATCTGCTTTATGCACTCAAATCCCCACACTTCACAACCATACAGTAATACCGGCAATACCATATGATCAAATAAGTGGCACTGTGTATCTACTGAAAGTTGTAATCTTTTTGCTTTTACCAGCATACAATATAAAGCCTTTCTGGCCTGTGTCACTTGCTTTGATATTGCTTTCTTAAAACTACCATTATAATTGAATCGAATTCCAAGGTATACCAAATCATCTACAACATCAATCACATCACCACTTAGAGTGAAACTAGGTACATTTCTAACTTTTCCTTTAGAGAAAATAACAATCTTGGTTTTGCTTGTATTGACAGTCAACTGCCAAGTATTACAATAATTTTCTACTCCGTCTAATGCTTTTTGCAATTCTTCTGGACTTTCTGCTAAAATTATGGTATCATCAGCATACAATAGACAGTGAAGTTTAACAAAGGTTTCTACATCTTCATCATCTAGGTAGCCACGTACGTCATTTACCAAAGAGCTAAGACCACTGTAGAATCTGCTCAGATGTTCTTGAAAATCATTCAAGTATATTGCAAATAACAAGGGGGAAAGGTTTTCCCCCTGGCGAACGCCAATGTTACATGTAAAAAATTCAGAACATTTACCATTTACAGTAACACAAGACTTTGCATATTTGTAAATGTTGTTGATAATAGTAAATATTTTGCCATTAACGCCTAACTTCAACAGTTTAAGCCATAAACTTGTTCTATCAATTAGATCAAAAGCTTTTTTATAATCGATAAAAGCACAGTATAGACGTTTCTTTTTTTTAACATAAAAATCAATTATAGACTTCAAAGCAAACACATGGTCAGTCGTTGAATAGCCTGAACGAAAACCAGCCTGCTCTTCCCCAATTATTTGTTCAGCATCGAGGAACTGCGTAATCCTTTGATTCAAAATAGATGTAAATAGCTTACCTAAACAGCTTAACAGTGTGATTCCCCTATAATTATCTGGGTTGGTATCTTGCCCCTTGTTTTTATAGATGGGGACAATTATTCCAATACACCATTCTGTGGGGACATAGCCACTATTCAAAACAACATTGAAAAATTTCACTAAAATTTTAAGCATGCTTCGTGGACAACTTTTCAAAAATTCATTTCGTAACAAAATCCTTTCCACAGGCTTTAGCATTCTTCAAGTTCATTATCATTTTTTCAACTTCGTTTATTGTAATTGGTGCATTCAATACGTCATTTGAATCACCTGAATTAGTTACAAGGTCTACTAAAGTTATATCGTTTTCAGACAGGCTATTACCTAAGGAGCAAAAGTGTCTTGCAAAATCAGATAACAAAACTTTGTCACCAGACATGCCAGAGTGTTTCTTATTCTCACTAGCATTCAACTTTTTCCAGTACGCCTTTGGATCATCTGTCTTCAAAGAACGAAGAGAGTCATTTAAGTTCTTCTCATATTGTCTTTTTTTACCTCTTAAAAACCTTTTATAATGTCTACTGGCGTTATCAAGATCAGTGTGTATTTCAGGGTTCAATTTCCTTCTTCTTCTTATGCGGTTCTTAATGTTTAAATACTCACTCCTTGCTGCATTACATTCTGCATCAAACCACGGTTTATTCTCAACACTTCTCTTTCTTTGATTTTTAGATTTGAGATGTTTCCATTTAGATACCCCAACATCTTGAGCAGCATCCGTGAAAACCTTACAGACTTGCGAGTAAAATAAGTCAAGTTCCTCTTGGTTAACATTTTCCATAAGGCAGTCCAAACTATTTTTAAGAGTACCAACTGAATCATTAATATTTTGTGAAAAATCTTTTTTGACATTGTTTGACCATTTGAAAGTCATTGCAGGCATACTTACACCTTCATCACTTGCAAGTACAGACTCTAATTCACTCCCAGACGAATGAGCCTGAAAACTAGTTGACTGCAGAGTTATCATAATGGGAGAATGCACATCAGATAAACATTTATCAAAAGTATCAATTCGAAAATCACTTACATGATAAAGGAGTGGGTAAGATACCAAAGCATAGTCAATTGTACTACAACCACCGTTTTTATTAAAGCATGTGTAGTTCCCCAAATTCCTGTCATCTCCAAACCTTCCATTTACTATTTTGAAATCAAAGCTCTGGCAAATGTCAATAAGCTTACTACCGTTATTGTTCACATGCTTATCATAATTATAGCGATTGGTATTTATACCAAATTCCTGCAATGCCTTAAGAATACTGTTGTCATCATCATCATCATCATCAAAAAAGTCAAATCCAGTCAAGTTCAAAACCTTGTCTTTCGAATCTAAAAAGTCATTGAGTGTACCAGTCCGTGCATTAAAGTCGCCCAGAAAACAAAAAGGTAAATCAAATCTACTTCTTATGTCAATTACATCATGGACAAAATTATCAAAAACCTCATTAGAGTGATGTATAGACCCTTCACAAGGTAAATAAACTGCAGCCAAAACGAAATCGTAACCAAGAACATTGCTATCAATTTTAATCCAAATTATCGATTCAGACACTGTACCTTGGATTCTTTCAGAAAATGCAAAAATCTCTTTTTTCATAAGTATACACATACCATGAAATCCCCCATATTTGAATTGAGCGTGTATATTTTTCTGCATACTATAACACTCGTAATCATGTAGAATAGATTGAGATAGGTCAGGAATATCACTTTTAGTTTCCGAAAGACAAATAACATCAAAGTTCTTTAGGTATAGATCTAAAATACCTAAGTTCAGTTTACTGTTCAAACCATTAACGTTCAGACTCACAATGGCTAGTTCTGCTGATGCTGAAAGGGAGCCGGTTTTTTCCTATTCTGAGATGTCGACAAACAGACCCGAATTTTTCAGCTTATCCTCGCTCCAATCTAGACGCTTGAAGAGATCATGTGGATTACCGATGACATGCTTTTTTCCATCAGCTCGTGTCATGCAGTGAATGTTGCCATCGATAGTCCACACCTTATCAATTGACTCATCTTTTTTGATGACCTGCAAGAGCTTAGCACGACCAGGAGACAAATGTTCACCAATCATGACGTTCTTCATGACCTCATCTGATGCATCCTTCAGCTTTTTTTTGTTGCGCAGTAGGAGGGTGCGTTGATCTCGACGTATAAATCGAGCAACAATTGGCCTTGTTTTGTTTGGCTGCGGCTTCCCCAACCGATGACTAGTGCTGAGATCCTTCTCAGACATCTCGACACCTACCGACTTGGCTACATTGATGACCAGGGAGTTTGTTGCCTCACCTTCACTCTCAGGAACACCCCTAAGTACAACATTGTCCCGCCTGGAATACTGTTCCAAGTCATCCAACCTGTCGTCATGCTTCTGGACAACAGTTTGGGCTTTCACTACCGATATTGCCACTCCACGATCCATCTTTAAAGCCAAATCATGGACCATGGGCAGCATAGCCGCCACCACTGCTTTCACGATATCACCAACAAGTCGACGATTGCCACCATCACCCTTACGATCGGGGATAAGGCCCATGGCACTGTGAACCACCTCCTCAATTTTAGCCGTAATATCCGGTTCCTCTCCTTCGACCTCTAGTGCAGCATACCTGTTCAAACTGGCCATGATGAATGAAGTGTAGTTAACAGGGGCAAAGAGCAGCAAAACCAGACAGCAACAATGTAGTTAACTATAATGTGAGCAGCAACACTGCAAACATGTAATTGAATACACGGGACTGTAGATAACCTTTAGTCTAATGTCCTTGAGAAGTAGCCATGAAATATCCACTAAATCACCACTTGCTCAGTATTAAAACAATAAAAAATCTTATCCTCATAACACATGCAAGTAAGACATCAGCAATGGCGAAGAATAACAGTTTCCAATGGATAAAATGGCAGAAATTAGCACAGCTATGGAGACCATGCTCATGCTCTGGTTACCGAAACAAACCCCCCAAAAAAAGGGATACAAGAAAGTCGTTTTTGTTTACAGACATTTCCTCCTCTCTTATAAGATTAGTAAATGTGCTCGCACAGTCTTCACATTGCCTATGTTACAAGGCTGTTGCCTGGAAATGAAAATTTGCAACAAATGGTATTTTGCATATATCCAGGGTGCTACATAACTTTTTAGAAGCGCTTGCCCGGTCGGGCAAGTAAATTTTTAAATAATTGGAATACAATTGCCCAAAAATGTATTTCACTTGCCCAAAAAGATCTTTGAAAAAGAGAAGTTTTACCTCTTCAAAAGAAAGTTTTGCGGTTTTATAAACCATTGACCTTTTTCTCTCAATTGACATGAACTGATCTACCTTGTTATTGCATTTGTTTTTCCAAAGTGATTTTATCTTGCCTGCCATGACCAAAATTAGGGTAAATATCATATCATATCGACCTTAATTTGGTCATTCTACTGTGAGAACTTTGCTTTCTACTGTGAATTTTGCTTGCCCAATTTGGGCAAGTAGTTTTGGTCTTTACTTCAAAACACTTGCCCGACTCTAACTTTAACTTGCCCCAGGCAATCGGGCAAGTGCTTATGTACCATCCTGATATATCATGCATAAACAAGTAAAATGTTCTTATGAGGATGATAAGCATCAAAATTAATGTGGTTAACTCCGACAATCTAAGTTGTTTTGATAGAAAAACATTTCCTCTGAATATTGCAAGTACTGATCAATATTTGCAGTTGTAAAGATGACATCATTAAAACTACCGTAATTATCTGAATAGTCCCCTTTTTGGGGGAGTGGGGGGGGTTCCCATGATGATAAAATGTTTATATATTTATATTATTGCACAACTTAAATGTTCATTGATTGATGTAAGAGTTGTAATTTTAGAATTTAAGACTGAAAATTACAAGTTACAGTATACTGAAATGAATGCGTTGGTCTCCTGCTGTTTCAGGCCCCTATGGGTCATGTGTCATGATACGTAGGAGGAAAATCAATTAGAGCATGCTAGAATGTGTAAACTTCTATATCTTTATCTCGTATCAGCTGTATGTAGGTTAGTTATTGTAAAGTCCAGGTAGTTCAAAGATTAAGTTCAAATCAAGTTTAGATAAGGTCAAGATAAGCCTTTGCCTTGATATTCAAATCAAGAAAAAGGCAGAAGTAAATATTTGTATTTCTGTGAAATTGATAACAAATGGTATCCAGCTTATGTCTTGTTCAGATGGATGAAAACAGTTTAATTTTATGCAATGCACATGAATTACATTTAGACATGATAAATTTTGATTTATATTAATTGTTTCATTGATTTTTTAAGTGCTGTTTCATTGATGTTTAGCATATGCAAAGGCATTGTATTGTTTAAAGTCACATCATATCTGAATGATGCTGTGGTATTTTTTATATATTTCTTTCACATAAAATATTTAGAAAAAATTCTTCTTATATTTTTTAGCCACTCCATGGCTCGAATTTAAAATAACCATTCTGAACATGGGATCTGAAGCAAGATTTTGCAGTGTCATTTTAATAGTCAACTATTTTACTATTCAAAATTTTCATGGATAAAATTTTTAATACATACTTAAAGGGAATGGAAACATTTGGTGCAGGTAGGCTTGTATCGAAACAGAAAAATCAAGGAATAAGAACAAAGAAAGTTTGAGAAAAATCGGACAAATAATGAGAAAGAATATTACAATCACTAATGCCATGGAGATCCTCCCATTGGCAATGCGACAAGGATGTGTGATTTTACGTGTAAACAACTTTCCCTTTGATGGACTATAAAATACCCCCAAATGTATCTTTTTGCTTTTTCTTATGGTGATACAAACTTTTTATCCATGGTGTA
This sequence comes from Lytechinus variegatus, assembly GCF_018143015.1. NCBI lineage: Eukaryota > Metazoa > Echinodermata > Echinoidea > Temnopleuroida > Toxopneustidae > Lytechinus > Lytechinus variegatus. The sequence continues at coordinate 1,915,752 of NC_054753.1, forward strand.
TTCTTTGAAGATCTGTATTAATGTAAATGTCCTCCTATAGAAAGAACACATGATCTACTGATAGATGTGATAAAAGAGGCAGTTTAAGTGAAATATATACTAAAGTAATGGGGAGAGTCGTTCACAAGTGACATCACACATCTTTGACGCATTGCCAATGTGATGATCTCCATAGCATTAGTGATCGCAATATTCAAATGCTCATAACTTTCTCATTATTTGTCTGATTTTTCTGAAACTTTCGTTAATCAGTTTCTTTGATTTTTCTGTTTTCACACAAGTTATCTTGTTCCAAAGGTTTAATTCTCCTTTAATTATCTTTGGTTATTATTTATTTACTTTCTACAGTTGAAGATTAAAGATGTTCACATCCGATATGAAGATTCTACCATTCTTCCTGGCATGTCCCTTGCCTTTGGGATCACTATCAAGAGCATCTCTGCAGTCAGTACTGATGAGAACTATGTAAGTGATCCTTGAAGTGAATGTTTGAATGTGATCTTTTTTCTTTTAACCTGAACATGTGCGCACATAGGTATCTTTAGTGCCAATATCATTCCCCTTTTTTGATGTATGATAAAAGAGTATACCAGTAGTTGATTGAATGCCATGCTTATGGATATAGGTTCAGTGACCGGGGATTGAACCCCAGACTTTCATGTGATTTGTGAGGAGCCTTTAGACCACTCCGCTATGGCACCTCGGCTGTGATCCTGTTAACTGAATAAGAAAAAAGGGGTAGGCAGATTGCAATTCAAGTTTCAGTTGTACTTGGGATGATCTGAGAAATGCTAAAAGTGTGCTGATCAGACATTTTTTTTTTATAAGCTTATCATCAGCAGCAGCAGCAGTCAAGCTTGTTAGCCTCATTCATTCAATTCCAATTTGATTGAATAAATGTCTTTAAATTCTTCCACAATGAAGATCTATTTCATTTTTATGCGTCATTATGCATACAGTCGCCAAGGCAGACAGGTGGGGAGAAAGCCTCTGGAGGTATGAAGTTCAAGCTTGTTGGTCTAGAGAACTTTGCTGTCTATTGGGATACAGACTCTGCCCCTGTCTCGGATTTTGATCTTACAGATCTGAGGGTAAGTGATCTCAATAAATTACACTTTCCTATTCCCAAATCAATGAGGCATTGTAAAATCCTGTCTAAACATGGCTTAACAAGCCTTAAAAAAAAAAAACGTTACTCACATATTTACAATAGTTTAAGTATAAATAAATATTTTATAAGTATCAATGTTATTCCTACGGGGCATAGGAAGAAATTTCATTTGTTTGAGTTTCAAAAAGTCAGATCAATCATAGATCCTGTAATCAATTGCATATTCGTACTTGATTACTGGGCCTGTCTTATAAAGAGTTACGATTGATCTATGGAAAGCCAGCAACATCAACATCTGTTCAAAATATTTTCTAGATATGCTGTATATTCATACACTCATTCTTTTCTTGTGCTTCGATTTGTTTACGAACAGCGTTGAGCATATTTCCGGTAGAATGAATTATGACATTGTTGGTTTTCCATACAGTTAAGGTTGATTGGATCATCACAACTATGGACGGACAGCAATGTCAACATTTGTTATGCATGTTCAAAATATTTTCTATTATGTATATTCATGCATTTCATTGTTTTCTGGAAAATTCACTGTGCTTCTCTTTGTTTTCAAAGGACATTCTGCATATTTCTTGTAAAAAAAATATACTGATGGATTTCCATAGAGTTAAGATTGATTAGATCAATCATAACTCTTTGTAAGACAGAGCACTTGGCCCCATCTGACAAAGAGTTGTGATTGATCCGATCAATCGCAGCTATGGAAAGCCAGCACAGTCAACATATAAAATACATGTTTGTTCATAAGATTTTCTAGATATGAATGTATATCCATAAATTCATTGATTTCTTGACAATTTGGTGTGTTCTTCTTTGTTTACAAAGGACATTTTGCAAATTTCCAGTATAAAAATTATTACACTGATGGATTTCCATAGAGTTACGATTGATCGGATCAATGGTAAATCTTTGTAAGACGGGTCTGTTCCTGTAATGCAAAGTCTTGTTTCACTATAGCAAAAATTGATCTAGCAAGTGATTACATTGTTATGTTTGTTTTCAGGATGCGTTGATGAGTGAAAAATGCCGCACAACGAATAACCTGATCAAGGTAAGTTACATTTCATCTCAGATTCGATTAATACATTTCAATGCTTTAATTTGTAAAATCTTGATGTAACAACCAATGTATTCTGTTTTCTTTCTTGAAACTATGATCCCCATATTTTAATTGAAAGCTTATTTTTGTTTGACAATTAAGGATTTTGTAGGTTTGCCTTCCTTAAGTGAAATAATTGCTTAAGGGAGAATATTGTGTATTTTGAATAAGTGTTTGGTACACTGCAAAATCATTTAAAAAAAAATAAAAAATAAGTGTCAACTTCCGTGTAAACTGACGTCCATTTGACAAAAAGTCAGTGTTTATTTTTAAGCTCCCATAACAAAGCTTACGACTAATCATATTCATTTTCACAATTGATTTATACATTGTGATCAATTTACGGTTAATTGATTGGAGTCTTGTGGTTTTATTATCAGTTACTAAGCCTCTATGTAAAACCCAAGATATTCATTTCTATCACGTCAAAATTTACCCTTGTAAAGTCATACAGACAATTTGTGGCCCCAATAAATGTGACATAGATGAACTCACCTGTATTATTCATATATATTTAGGAACATGACTACATCATAGAACCTGTGAGTGCCGAAGCCAGACTGCAGCGGAATGGCTCGGCCCTACCTCTACGATCCCGCACCACGCCACGCTTCGTCTGTGACCTGACGCTGCAGAAGATTCCGTTATCACTCTCAGAGAATCAGTACAGAGGCATCACAGTCTTGATGAAGGAGTTTGAACGGAATGAGAAAGCAAGGCATTACAAGAAATGGAGGCCTGAATCATGGCCTGATGGCAAGGAGGGGTTGGTATTTTATTTTTAATGCAATAATACAGACCTGCCAACCAGTACGTTTTAGGTGTATTTAGTACGTTTCTGCAACCAAAATACGGCAGTACGTTTTTTCTTTAAAAAATGTTTTTTGTAAAAAAGTCCTATTTTATTGAGAAAATCATCTCTATATGTCTCTATTTCATAAAACTTACACAAATATGGTTATAAGATCAATGTGATTTCAGGTTGTTCTTTTTTTTTTCAATCATTTTATTAAAACCAGGGTGAAGATATACACATGTTTCCATGTTTTTTTTTCTTCTGCAACAGCAGTGCACATTTTAGCTTGCATGCAGCTTGAGCGCCGCAATGAGTGAGTGCGTCAAGCATTTTATTACCAGGCCTGTGAAATCTCCGCTATTTAGCGGAAATCCGCTATTTTCATTTTTAAGACCGATTTCAATTTCCGCTTTTTTCCTGTGTTCCATTTCCGTTTTTTCTAAGTCAAAATTCCGCTATTTTATCCAAAACGGCTGGAAAACAAGTCTAGGTAAATGGATGCGAGCAGAATGTGTGTGTTGTGAATATACACGTTACGGGGCCTTGTATTTTGCCTTCGCGAAGTTTCGAATTTTTAGTTATGTAACTATGAAACTGCTGCGGATCACACCGTGCACCGTTGCCGTTGTTGGCATACAAGCGCAAAGCAGCGGCTCAAATCGCGATATTTTGCGACTGGTAAATACGTCTGTAAGGATGATGACGTCATCCAAGATGGCAACTTACGTTGACCAACGAAAGGATCGAAGATGACGATGTTTCGATCATTATTTCAAAGGAATTAGCGGTAACTGCGGTCTAAGGTACGATATTTCTGAATTTTAAACATTTTTTCGTAAATATGGATGTGATTTCTTTTTCATAATGTGACATTTTATGTTAAAAAAAAAACGATCGGAAAATCGGGTTTCCACTGTTAGATCTAACGTTACTGCTAAAATACGTTGTCTGTACGTACGGGCCTCCAAGCTCTTCAGTCTATGTATTGGTGAGTGAGCCAACGCAGTTCAGCGGAACAACCAAAATACAGAGACTGAAGCACCGTGAATCGTGATGGGCAAATGCAGGGGCTTGGCGATAGTAAATAGTAAGGTAAATTTTCAGATTTTTCCGCTACTTTTTTGAAACCCCACTCACAGGCCTGTATTACAAAATACACTTTTTTGGGGAAAAATACAGTTTTTTTTATCACAGAATACAGTTTTTCATTCCCAGAGGTTGGCAGGTCTGCATATATGTATTACATATCTTGATTAACCAAATGTAAACATTACCATTAATATGATCATAAGAACCCATTACATGAATCATTTTAAAGGCAAATTTATTCAAATTCATCTCGCAATGTAGACATCAGTAAAGTATATCTGAAGTTTAACCGTGCTACAAAACCCCTTACCAATCTCTCCTTAATGCACTCTGTCTCTATATAATGACAAAGGAAATATTGAAATTTCTATTTCTATTTCTTTTCATACAGTATGAGGAGTAGGTGGCAGTTTGCCATTGACAGTATCCTGCATAGCATCAAGGATCGGAGTAAGAGAAGATCACCCAAGTTTATCTCAGAACGGATTGGTTTGATCAGACAGTACATGAGTGTCTATACTAACTTCCTTGAGGAAAAGGTTGACCCTGCATCATTCAAGGTACACTCTTACAATTAGGGACCGCATCCATATTGTATTGGCAGCGTGCACCCCGCGAGCACACCCCCGCTGCGGTAATTAGTGAACAGGATGTATCTCCCCGCTAGACGCAGCTAGCGGCGGCGCGCTGCTCAGATTAAAGCAGATTAACAGCCCCATTAATCCTAGATTTTATCATTGCAGCTTCTCGCCGCTTCTCGCAGCTTGCACGCGGTCAACTTGCAGGCGAATACTCGTACTCAAAATGATGTGCTTTCTAAATCCGTTGGTGAAATGTGCGCGACCGATGAGGCGATTTTCTTGTCTGCCCGACACGAAATGAAGGTATTAAAGTATGAAATATTGAGCTGAAAAGTGTCTTAGATCTTTAGCAAAATAATTCTTATACATTTCGAGGTGGAAAGATTCATATTGATATTAGTTTTATATTATTTCCGTTGCGTAATAATGATCTATTTCTTCCAACAAAGTACGATCATCACTTATTCTTAATCCGACCCCGACATGAAATAGGACATAGTAACTTCTAGCAATGTAAGATCATCGCTTGCGTGTTTGTTTAGGTCCGTTCCGGCACGAAATGAAAGTATAAAAGAATGAAATATTGAGCTAAAAAGTGTCTTAAGAGGTTTTAAAAATATTTCTGGTACGTTTCATTGTGGAAAGATTTGTATTCATGTAACTAAACTTTACGAAATAATTATGTATTTCTTAGAACAATGTACGATAATCGCTTGTTCTTGAATTCGACCAGACAATCAATAATACAAGATATGGAATATTAAAAGATAAATGGGTCGTAAATACTTTTAAATAGTTTGAAGGCGGAATGAATCTAATTACCCTTCGTATAGTAATCTACTGTATTTTCCCAAATGTATGATTATCGCTTGCCTGTTTGTTTCCGCTCCGGCACGAAATGAACGGGGAAATTAAGGAAATATTGAGCTAAAAAGTGTTTTTAATGGTTATAAAGATATTTCTGGTACGTTTAAGGTGGAAGGATTCGTATTCATATAATCAAACTTGTGAAATAATTATGCATTTTTTTGAACAATGTCCGATGATCGCTTGTTCTTGAATTCGACCAGACATTTAATAAAATAAAATATATGAAATATATAAATGGGTCGTAGATTATTCAAAATATAGGCCTACTTTTAAATAGTTTTAGGTCCGTTCCGGCACGAAATGAAAGTATAAAAGAATGAAATATTGAGCTAAAAAGTGTCATAAGAGGTTTTAAAAATATTTCTGGTACGTTTCAATGTGGAAAGATTTGTATTCATGTATCTAAACTTTACGAAATAATTATGTATTTCTTTGAACAATGTACGATAATCGTCGCAATTCGAACAGATATGTAATAAAACAAAATGTATGAAATATTAATAGATTACACGGATCCTAGATTATTCGAAATATACTTTCAAAATGGTTTTAAGGCGGAAAGAATCTAATTACCTTTAGTAATAATCTACGATATTTGACAACAATGTACGATTATCGCTTGTGTGTTTGTTTCCACTCTGGCACGAAATGAAGGTATAAAAGAATGAAATATTGAGCTAAAAAGTGTTTTTAATTGTGTTAAAAATATTTCTGGTACGTTTCAAGGTGGAAAGATTCGTGTTCATATAATTAAACTTGCGAAATAATTATGCATTTCTTTGAACGATGTCCGACGATCGCTTGTTCTTGAATTCGACCAGACATTTGATAAAACAAAATATATGGAATATTAATAGATATGGGTCGTAGATTATTCGAAATATACTTTTAAATAGTTTTAAGGCGGAAAGAATCCAATTACCTTTCGTTGTAATCTACGGCATTTTCCAACAATGTACGATTATCGCTTGCGTGTTTGTTTCCGCTCTGGCACGAAATGAACCGAGAAATGAAGGTATAAAAAATGACATATTGGGCTAAAAAGTGTCTTAAATGGTTTTGAAAATATTTCTGGTACGTTTCTAGGTGGAAAGATTCGTGTTCATATAATAAAACTTGCGAAATAATTACGTATTTCTTTGAACAATGTACGATAATCGCTTGTTCTTGAATTCGACCAGAAAACAAAATATATGGAACATTGACAGATAACATGTGTCCTAGATTATTTGAAAATAGTTTTAAGGCGGAAATAAAATAACCTTTCTTTTCTTCGCACAATGTACGATGATAGCTTGTTCTTGAATCCGACCCGACATGAAATGACGCAAAATATTTGGCATGTTAATAGATAAAATAGGCCTAGATTTCTAAATAGTTATGAGGCGGAAAGCATCTGACTGCCTTTCGCAATAATCTACGGTATTTTCAAACAATGTACGATTATCGCTTGTGTTTATTTCTGCTCCGACACGAAATAAAGGCATAAATGTACGAAATATTTAGCCAAAAACTGTCTAATAAATGATTTTATAAATACTTCTAGTACGTTTCAAGGTGGAAGAATTCATATATATCTAATTAACCCTGCTTAAAACTTAACTATTTCTTCCACCAATGCACGATAATCGCTTGTTCCTGTTTTAGAATGATACAATTCACCTTGCCATTAATTTGATGGTTCAAATTACTAAATTTGTGATTTTATGCCATAATATTTGATGCAAAAGAATTCAAGTAATTTCATTTCATTTTATATAATCATTTGATTATTTTCCCGCAGCAGGTGAGTGTAATGGTGCTTCTTCGCAATTCATTATGTTTCCATACTCGTGCAATGTATACACAATTAATCAATTTAGAAGCCCATTGTAACGAGTAGTCTGAAAAACGCTCAAGCGCAATGAAAAGAGCAGGATCTTTCGCAGAATAGTCATGTCCGCTACGCCCATGACCCTTCAATGATAATTAATCAATATAATCTACGTCGGATACTTTCTTTGAAAAGAACTTGCCGCGCATTATATTGTGAAAGCAAATGGCCGCTTTGATCTTTAATGACTTAAACAGCACCATTGTTAGGTATTTAATCAGTTAATCTTAAAAGAGGATAGGAAAGAACATCCTGTGGAGTCTACTTTTTTGCCCTCTTATAATATTTTAATGATTTTAAAGTCATCCAACACTAGAATCTTTTGAAAAATTGTTCGGCGATTTCATGTAAACGGGGGGGGGGGGGGGGGGGTGTCGAAAATTATTAGACCTATAAAATCCTGGGCACGTTGAAACCAACAAAGTATGTATAGCCCTTTGGTATAATTATGTACATATATATTTTAGGGCGGTAATGTCAATAGGCATCTAAAAAGAATACCTTGTTAGAAGGCGGGATTATTAGAACTTTGATTATAACTTACCTTTTGTATCGGCGTGGGGATACAAAATCTTTGCAAATTGTTAACATAATTAAAAGAAAGATAAACTTAAAATCGGGGGGGGGGGGGGTATACAACCAAGTCCATACTAGTGAGGGCACTAATAGATAAACCCGGGGCCACAATGCCTAGCTGCCCTATCAGCTACTTTAAAAGATATGCCTCATTATATTGCTATATAACTAGATCAGATTTCATTTGGCCTTTGTAAATGGTGCAAGCACGAAAACACGACACGAAGCGCGCTTGAATTTTCTATAAGGCATATCTTCAACAATTTTGATAGTTTTGACATTTAGAGAACGTTCGTAAATAATCAAATGAATTAAAGCTTCCATTTGTTGGGGGAGCCAGGGAGAGGGTGGGGTGTATGACATTTTGTGTCCCCTACGCTTAACTGACTTTTGGAAGGACGTGTTCTCCCCCCCCCCCGACATGTTTGATGTCCAACTACCCAAAACATATAATGGTCGGCTTGGTCGCTATTTTTTAAATCCCGTTCTTTAAATTTTCATGATCTACTTTTCATACTTGTTTTTTTCACATCTTTCAATTCATTGTATTTGCGTTCTTTTCTCTGTTTTTAAACTTTCTTTTGCTCTCGCGATTTTTCAAATTACATTTACAAAATTATAATAACCCGAACCACTTTTGAAATATAATGTTCGTCTGTTTATTGCGTGCTCATTGTAGTTTCCTGTTGGGGTTATTTTTGCACCATTTGGAATAACGTCAACCTGGTCAGGCTTCCTGCTTTCACTCCTGTTCAAAGAATTCTTGTAATTGTTATTTTTGCCAAGAAAAGCACAAAGGTCGTCCTGACAAAAAAAAAACGAGATGGTAACGTAAATGTTTTCAATGAAGCTCAGGGTCAATGAATTCGATCATGGGCACTTAATCACTCCTTTGTGAAATGACGAAGTGCCAGTTGCCCGAACTTGTCACAATAGCTCTAATTCTATAAGGAATTAAATCTATTGTTCCTTCGCATTTCATCGTTGAGAGGATAAAAGCACATTTGCAACATATTTTGCAGCTCTAACCTTGTTGACAAATTAGACACAGAAGAAAAGTGACGCCTATTGGACAAAATTGTTAAAAAAAGACGAGATGTAAAATAATCATCAACAATTGCGTATGCATCAATTAACTAGAAATGGCACGAAAGTGGCAATGATATTGCATGGAGTGGAAATAGAACATGTCGTCCCTTTTTCAGTCCACGTTCATTTACCGCCATGTGCTGTGTATATAGAGCAACATAAAATTCTGAACGCAAAATATATTTTGTCATATTATCATTATATATGTATTACTGTTTTTTTTAATCCCCTTGCCCGCCATCCGGGGTAGGAGGATGGGCGGCGGCAGGGTAATTTTGATTACGGGGAGGAGTAACTTTTATTGTATACTTAATTTCATATCGGGTCGGATCAAGAACAAGCAATAATTGCATCTTGTTAGAAGATGTAGATATTATAGCGTAGTGCGAATTATATTCTTTCCGTTCCAAAGCTCGTCAGAAGTATATTTTTAATAATTCAAGATCTTTATGAACTCGATATTTGTCAGTTTTATGTCGGGTCGGATCTCTTTCCGATTCGAAACCTTTTAGAAGTATCAGCTAGATCGAAACTCTGTATATAGGTATATCTATGATTTTCTTAAAGTCGACCATCATTTTATAACGGGTCGGACCAAGAACAACAATCGTATGTTGTTGGAAGATATAGGTATTCATAGCCCAACAATAATCAATTATTTCCACATCGAAAGTCTTAAAACATATTTTTATTGACAGACGATATCTTTTAACTCGATATTCCATACTGAAATACTTTCATCTCATGTCGGATTGGATCAAGAATAAGAAATTTTGCGACTTTTATTCCATTAAAATATTGCCTTTTCGACTTTGTCGGGAAAATTAGTCATTTCATTTTTTTCTGACAGAACAAGGGTTCGTCCATATACGGGAATATCAGTTATTTAAATCGTTTACACTCGCATTAAATTTAAAATCATGCGTGATCGATCCTGCATTAATTTGAGATGTTTGTAACTCCATTTCGTTTGCCTTTCCGATATTGCCGGGAAAGTGTCATTTACGTTCTCAGAGAACATGAATTCAGTCCTGAAGATATATGAAATTTATCTTAAATTGTTTGCACCTCAAAACAATCGCTCTTACATCAACACATGATCAATCGGAAATGATGGCGAAAATCAAAGAACGACAGAGATATTCCATGCATCCAACAATGGAATCGGTTCGCGAAATATACGCAGTAGCACCCATTCATCATGTTCATAATAAAATATAGAGGGTGAAGAGTTTCCTCATTTGAATAAAAACATGCGGCACTAAAAAAAGGATTGTCACATGTATCAGTTCCTATTATGTGTGTAATGGCCCTAGCCTATTTATTCACAAAATGTTGCTAAACTAAAAAATAGGCCTCAAATGATTGGATTTATCAAATACTGCAGTATGGAAATTACAATGAGTATCATACAGTTTCACTTTTTTTTTCAAAACTTTGATGTTTTGTATGGGATGTCATCTGGATCCCAAGCGTTTTCTTTTTCTTCATTCAATGTTTTTTTTTAATAAGAAAAAAAACTATGGACTACTAAACCGCACATCCGGGTTTTTTTTATTATTGTTCCTGCTCGAAATGATATAGAGCGATCAAAAGACGGCGTTTGTAATTTGCATTCGACCCTTAACGCCCCCGCAATCCCCCTTCCCCCTCTGCGTGTGGTCTTTAGCGTCACTAGGGAATTAACGCACTATAGAAAACCGGTGGATGAAAGGCTGATCGGATTTAATCCCGTGCCTAGAAAGACAGTATTGAAGATTATTGATACTGAAAAGCACTGATTTTTATACCGAGACTTAAACCTCGGTCACATTTGATGTACGGCAGCCGTAAGGCGAATTAAAACAGGCGTTTATTCATTTGTTTTATATACAAACCACCTATATGCAGCTGGTTCAAAAATGTTAAAACGGCTGTATCCGAGGTACAAATGGTAAAAAAAAATTGACAAGCAAAAAAAAAGTCTTCACATAGGAGAGGGGTCACTTATGGCTCGTCAGGGATCACTTTGGACTCGTCAGGGGGGGGGGGCAGGGATACGTCACTTGCATGTGTTGTGACTCGTCAGGGGGGCAGTCTGCCCCCCCCCTTATTAGGTACGCTAATGGTGCTGATCGTTGACTTTGGCCGGTTTATTAGGTCCGGTAAGAGGTAAAGGGTTGGATCAATTTTTTTAAACGTCTCAGATTAATTGAAAATCGTTCGAGACAGAAATTATTTCAAAATTGTTTTGATTTGGAAATTATATTGAAATAATTTAATTTCCTTTGAGAATAAACACTCTCCTAAAAAGAAGTACAATTCACTTATCTTTTCAATTAAGTCATAAATATAAGTCCTAAATACATTAGATAAATGGTCTCAACTCTCAGATCACAGCTCATGATCGATCGGAACGTATTTCAAAATTGTTTTGAGGTGGAAATTATATAGAATTTATTTCAGATACCATAAGCTCTTTTTCCTGAAATAAATATTATTCGCTTATCTTTCCAATAAAAGGGAAATACGTTGGAATAAAAGTACTCAACATCTTAGTCTTAGATTAATGCACGATCGTTCGAGACGTATTTTTGAAATTGTTTTGAAGTGGAAATTATATATCATGAAATCAATTAAAACCTTCCAATGTAAACTTTTATTCTCCTGGAAGAAATACAATCGCGTATTTTTCCAAAAAAAGTCCAAAAGAAGCAGATTGCGTTTCCAATAATTTTCTAGAATCAAGAGTGCCTACAATATCAAAAATTCGGCATAAGTTAAACAAAAAACCCAACATAAATATACCCAAACAATTTATACGATGTCAGAAACAAAATCGAAATGTCAAAAAATCAAAACAAAAATATCATAAAAGGAAGTATTTCAAACCAACATAAAAAGTAAGGCAGTATGTCTAACAAAAGAAAAAGAAGTAGACATTTTGTTGATTTGCGATTTAGCGTGTTTAATGATATGGCGTCATTATCATTCTCCAAAATTTAGTTTGCCGTTGATATCAATGTTCGCACTAATTTAGTTACATTCGGGCATCATATTCATATTGTGTCATTTTATCTGGCCTCTGTCAGAAAAAATAAATGTTCTAAAAATATTAATCTTCCCGTGGCAAAGATGAATAGGCCTACCCCTCTAGTTATACACTCTTGGCGGACATTATCCGGCGAGTTAGATGATATAGGCCTATTCATACCAAGATGTCTCAAACTATGGCCTTAATAGAGGTAAAAAAAACTATGCATGGGTACCATTCGTGCAACTGCTCGATCATTAATATTCTTTTTAAACGAACGGTTTGTCTTGCGCTTCTTGATTTTCATGCTCGGGAATTAATATTTTTGTCAGTGCCAAGAAGCAACGTTGACGTTCGGATAAAACGGGATAAAATAGGCGTGTAATCCATCTGTATCCGGTCCCAAAATCATACGTTAAAAAAAGGTCATTAATTCAACTTATTTTTCATGTGTGAATCTTCCGTGTCAATCTCAACTCGAAAGCTGCAACATTTTCGAAATCGGCAGTATTTCTATTGATGGCGTTAATTTTCAGTTCAGTTCGTTGACAACGGAAACTATTGAGAACCATCGACTTATCGAGATCGAGAATTTTTGTCATATTCATAATTATGCGCACGTGTTGATATATTCTATCACTAGCTAGCTGTAGTCATTTCCAATAGAGCGTGCTTGCATGAAATGCTTCGATACGGACATAAAAGAGGAACGCCTTTCATTATCATGCTTTTAAATATAATAATTTGAAGTCGAGTAGCACGACAAGTGGAACTAGTACAGGCACCACGACGTACATGTTTACTCTTCATTCCGGGTCTTCATTCCAGAGCGAGTCGCGGAATTGAAGGCTAGCCGTGGCCGGCGCGGGGTGAGATTGCCTTTGCGAATTTTGATAGAAATGGGGGGCAGCGACAGCGCAGCTAGCGGCCGCTAGCTGCCGCTAGATGCAGCGAGCTGAGGATTAAATCTATAATCAAATGTAACATAAAGTATGGCAGCGAGCGGCAGCAGGCACAGGGGGAGCTGCGAGAGCGGATGTGAGTTCTATTGTGCTTTAATTATCGCAGCTAGCTGCCGCTGGCCGACGCTATTATCCCGTCTTAGAGTGTGCAAGCGTACGCTCGCGGGGTGCACGCTGCCAATGCAATATGGATGGGCTCCCTTAGTATTCTTCATTTGATTCTGATGCAAAAAAAAACCTATGCCATCCTTGTACTTCTGTGCAAGCAGTCATGATATGAGAAAGGTTTTAAATCAAGATAAATTGTCAACATATTGTAGAAAGTAAAGAATTACAGTTTTAGATCGTATGTGCAATAGCATGGTTACCTTATGTCCTCCCTCCACAATTCATTTTTTTTTGTTGGTGCTATTTAATATTTACATATTGAGATGATTATTGATTTTTATTTTATTATGTGGGCTATTTTTTGCTCGACAAGAGATCAATTGTGGTAAATGCAAATATTCTATCGTATTCTACCATATGTAAAATGTTTCTATTTAAGTTCATATTCCTGAATATTTTGTTTACAAAGATCTGGGGCAACTCCAGAAAAGATAGTTGCCACAAAGCATGCCATCTGGGGATTTTTAGGGGCAAATTGGACTGTCACTTATTGCCCACATGCATTTCCTATGCTGCCCCCACTTGTCCAAATATGTTGAATTTCTATCTTTTATGAATGTCTTGCAGACTGTGATGACACAATTTGAAAAAGATTTGTCTTTCGAAGAGATCAGGATTCTAAGGAACTTAGTCTATGGGCAACTGGAAAAGAGGATACGAAATGGAGAGGTAAATTTATGCATTCATTTATAGAAAACTTTATAAATGTTGGGAGTGGTAGTCTGTTAGAGTATTTCTGTCTCTTTCTATTCATTTGAGCAATGAATTCCTATTGTTATTGTACTCTTTGTAATTCCTCAGTCATAACTTTATTGTTCATGTACATATACATGATTTACTGATTTTTTTTAGCTTATTATTTTTTAAAAAGCTAAGTCTGAATCAGATAGAATGAATTATAAGTGATTTAATTATCAGTATTATGTTTTGTTCTTTATTTCAGGAAATCTTTAAAAAGCCTGAGGAAGTTCAACAAGGCGGTATTATGCAGCGGTGGGTCTGGGGATGGGGCGGATGGAGCTCACAGAAGAGCTCTGAGGGTATAGAGAGTAGTGTAGATGACCTGTCCTCAGGCGTTGGTAGCAGACGGTCCCCTTCTCCTCCTCCACTTATCGATGTTGAAGGTAAGACGAGTGTTTAATATCAATCAGCAACGGGTATGTCATAGGGCAGGTGGTAGCCCTTAAAGGGCTATAGATCGGTGTTAGTAGCAGCTGCTCCCATTTTTCAGCTCCACTCATTCGTGTTGAAGGGGAGAGGAATGCTTGGTTTGATATTATGCAGTGATAGGTATGGGATAGGGCAAATCGTACTTGCAGTACAGTGCTAAAGGTATATTGAGTGGTGTAGAATGACATGTTAGCATAGACCAAGGCATGTATCTTCCTTTTGTTAATGAGATGACAGTGATGTATATTGTATGTATCCTCACTAGACTCGAAAGTTTCAGAAATTATTTGCAACTCATTTGATGTAGGGACTCTTTATTGATAAGTAATGCACTATATCCTTCTGGGGGCATTTCATGAAAGTTGTCAGTTTTGGCAATGTCAAAAAATTATTTTGTTTTAATTGGCTGAGAAGCACGGCTGTCTCAATTATTACATGGGTAACTGCCAGCGAGTGATGGTTTATTAGTGCTGATATTCTTCATGAAATACTACCCCGATGGTTTGACTTGGTTTAAATAATCCAGTGTCCCACTCTATATTTTTCGTCTTGAACAAACACAGAGGAACAAGAACTGCTGGACGTTCTTGGTGATCCATCGGCTGATAACAATCTCCTCAGGAGGGATCACGTCTTTGCACTCCTCAACTTCAAGCTCCAGGGGGGCTCTATCAAACTCTGTACCAACAGTCACCATGGCAACAGATCGCCTCCGTCCTCCGCATCATCTACCACTTCAATACCCCCATCATCTCCGGTGGATCCGGGGACCAGCCCACCGGACGATCCGGGGGAAAAGGAGACCATCATTGAACTGGAGTTTGCCAGCGTCAAGATGAGCTTCGAGTGGAGGCTTCGGACCAGCTCCTTCCTCTTCACCGCAAAGTTGGGGGCGCTCTTCATCCATGATGTCATGACTAAGGGCTCGCTGTTTCCAAACCTGGTAGCACCACAGCAAAAGAGGGTAGGTGTCTTCACAATGTATAATCGTTTTTAGGCCCACCTCAGCAGCTGTTGTCTTATTAGATATGATCGTAATTAGTTGTGGGTCGTCAATGTCATTTTTGTAAACAGTGTCCTTACTGGTGTTGCACTGATCAGAACTGGTACACCAATGAAAAATGAATGGGGAATCTAAACTTGTTTGTATCTAATGAATTTCACTATTCAAATTTCAAAAGAATTATTGAAACAGAACTATAGAAATACAATTTGTCCACAGGGGTACTGAATTTTCTTGCCTAAATTCATTCCACCATCTGTGATATTGTGTCATTGAATGCCGTCATCTTTGTTAGCCACTTCGCCCCATACTGGTGTTGTAGCTTAGCAATAAAGGTTCTAAACAAATATTGCACTTGTGATGTGTGTATCATGCACATCAGAATGATATGTTTGTATTTTCAAACATTAGTAAGTACATGTATGACACCAAAGACTTCTTATGGGGAAATCAACAAGTTTAACTTATTCATGACCTTTTTTTTCATGATATCATCAGGAGGATCCAACGTTAGCACCAAGACAGTCTCATTCTTTGCTGCTCTCGCGTTCAGCATCCTCTAGTTTCTCCTACCTATCACCTTCATCCTCTGGTACGAGCATCAAGCAACCTTCGTCAGACCTACCGGTCTTTGAGATGTCCTATGAATCTAATCCACCTCATTCAAACGCAGATTGCAGGTAACCATTCTGCTCACTCTCAGTTTCTTCTCAGAATCCCTTTCTCATTTTCACTGAGAATCTGTTCATATGCCACATTGGTATTTTGTCTGAGGCATGTAATTATTTCGGGTCGGCCAGAGTGATGGAATCTATTCAGCCAACATCATGTTCCAATGTTGCCATATCTGACCTAAAGTGTTCTCTTTGAAAAATTAAGCAATCATCAGAACATGCAAATGAAAGATTGAACTAATAAAAAGTAAAGTTACCATTTGTTTCACATTTTAAAAGAAATGTAATATTTCTTGTTTGCAACACACATAAAAAAAACAAGGGGAAACTTTTTTTTTCTGGTCAGCCAGTTTGGTTTCCCTGATTTCACTTAGGCACCTTTGTGGTTCTATTGGATTTGTTGATATTTTTTGGACCTGAAAATCTGTGTTTCTGTGTAATTCAATGAATTCTGTGGTTTTCCATAATTTTCTGTTTCCCAGTCTTGGGGGATATTGGGAACATTAATTTCAATTTTTTTTTCCTTGTAGGCTTGAAATCATCAGCAGACCCCTTGACATCGTTTACAACCCGACAGCAATAGAGAGGGTGTCCAACTTCTTCAACAAGACGGAGGACCCTGGAAATAAGGGCCTCAGTTCAAGATCGTCCGAACTCCAACTGACGAGATCTGCTCGGATAAGGTACCAGGAGATTAAAATGCAAACCAAACAGGAACTAATTGACGCAGTCGACTTGCTCCTGGAAGGAGAGAAACAGGTACTTTGTTTATTTTTTTATCAGGAATGGTTTTTCATCTGCTCGGATAAGGTACCAGGAGATTAAAATGCAAACTAAACAGGAATTAATTGACGCAGTTGACTTGCTCCTGGAAGGAGAGAAACAGGTACTTCGTTTATTTTTTTATCAGGAATGGTTTTCATGGGGCTCCCAGGTGTCTTGCAAAGAATGCGAATGTAAGAAAGAATTGCATAGGTCAACCTATTTTGCATTTAATGCAGAAAAAGTGTGCAAATAATGAGCTTGAGGTTTAATAGGTTTGCAAATCATTGACGACCTTTTTTTAAAAATTAGTTGATACAGCTTATGATAAGACAAGTGCAGAAAATATTTTTTCATCTTCAGAAACATTGAGATCAATGACCTCCTGTTTGACACTGAAAATTTCTCGGTAAACTATCTGACACAGGAGGGTGGGAGGATACAGTAAGATAAAGTCTACGTCTTCTTTTGATTTACAGTATAATAGCTATGAAGATAATTATGTAGCTCCCTATCTTATAGTATTCTTGGATCAGCACCACAATGCAGCCTTTCTCTTATCAATTACTACAGACCAAGCAGGTCTTTGCGCTCATCCACTTCTGGCTTCCTTGTTATTCCAAAAGTTTCAAAAACTTGGGGGGAAAGATCATTTCGCTTTTGCATGCCCCACTTTGTGGCATAGCCTTCCTGAAGACATTAAAAAATGTACCTCTGTCAAAACATTCCAAAATCTACTGAAAACTGTTTTAATTAACTCTTAGCTCTTTTTGTGCCTTGAGCACTCTACAGAGTGGATTTGTCGCTTTATAAGTCACATTATTATTATTATAACATTGATTATTGTATTCTTCTCATATAATCTTTTTATTTGTACAGACTGAAATCAAAAGATGGGATATACACTTTGACATCTCTGCTCCTCTTATCATCATACCTGATAACTTCCATAACAAAGACGCAACATTGGTAAGTAATTGCTGCTACTTTTCTAATATTATCGGGATATTATCGGCATAATTGTCAGTATATCATCGAGGATCTAGATCTGGTACAGTTAAATAAAATGAACTGAGTGAAATCTTGAAATCTACGCTGAAAAATGTGAAATGGAAAACACTCCGTCCCTCGGATAGGACGTTAAATGGAGGCCCCGTGTAGAGGAAAGTCACCACCTTTGCACGTTAAGAACCCACTGCACTATTCGTATAAGAGTAGGGGGTAACCCCGGTGTAGTGGTCCACCTGCATTCCCCCCAATCAGTTATATCGGGAGGAGAGACCTGCGGGTCATAGTGATTCAGTTCGCTTTTCGCCTCCCAGGCACAGGTAACGCCAAACAAATAATAATAATAAAAAATAATAATAGGATATTATGTGAAACCCAGGGTTGATGTTGGTCTTTTGATTAGTTTGTGAAATTTAGAGTGGAGCAATTGTTGCAGGAGCAAACATCGTGTCATTTGTTTTTCTGTATGTTTAGGTTGTTCTTGACTTGGGTAGACTTCAGCTGTTCAGTATAACGGCCAAGGGACGTCACAAGAAGAAGAGTGAGAGTGAGCAGCCATCATCCCCTGGAGATGAAGGTAGGATGACATATACCTTCTCAATGTCCTTTGACTTTCTATTTGTAGAAGATTCAGTTGAAGTGAATTAAAATGTCATGCCCCTAAAACACTGATTTTTGGTTTAAAGTCTTTTCATAGGAATCTGATCAAATGTACTATGAAAATTTTCAACATTACATTTATTTTGTTCTGCAGTTTCTTGTTTTCTTAATTACTTAGAAATACGTTTTTCTTTGTTTTTCAGCTTTTTGTATTTTATTGCTTTATCAGTAGAAATCATCAGGGACTTTATTCTGACCATAAACAAGATGAAATTGATTGATCAATAAAAGGAATATTAATGATACATTTATCAATATTGGCTAAAAACACTTGAATTTGGATTGGTTTTGAACACAAATTCATGTTTTATAGCAGTTTTTGGTCTGCACGCACGGGGGTCGCAAGTTTGGTCTCAAAAGTTGCGCGAGACATGAAAATTGAAAGTCTGTGAGCAACACGGTCAAAAAATTGCTGAACATGTCAACATCTTGTGTTCTTGGTGAAGAAGAAAATGTTATTATTCTCTTACATTTATAAATGAATTAAGCACTACATGACAAATAGTCGGTAACGCGTCTGCCCGTCGAACCAAATATCGTGGGTTCAAGTCCACCCCGATCGAATGACTGAAGCCAGTGCGTTGTGTGTAAACTCCCATGTTTCATAGATGCAGGCTATGATACAATGGAAAACATTCTGTCCCTTGGATAGGATGTTCATTGGAGGCCCTGTGTAGAGGAGAGTCACCACCTTTGCATGTTAAGAACACACTGCACTATTCGAATAAGAGTAGGGGGAAACCCTGGTGTAGTGATCCACCTGCATTCCACCAACCAGTTATATCGGGAGGAGAGACTTGCAGGTCACAGTTCTGTGTGCGTGCCCTTCTATTCGACCCAGTTTGGCTGGCTCCTCCAAAAAAGCGCCTTTGAATGTCTTTGACAGATATACATGTATGGCACTATACAAATGCTGTGCATCATCATCATCATCATCAAATTGAACCTCTTTTGTTAGGGATTTGTGTCATAATTGGCTCTCCAGGGTTGAATTACATCTTGAGCCTGATTCAAACCCAACGTCAGAATAACCAGCTATACTGCATGTATGTCTTAAGTGCCTTAAGAATAACCAGATCATTTCCATTATCATTTTGCTGATGAACTTAGTTGTTTCAATTATGTCATCCCACATATTTTCTATATCTTTCATTTTTTTCAGGTGATCTAGATGATGATTTCCTGACCCCTCTATCCACCCCACCACAAGAATCCACAGATACTGTCGCAACTGATACTAAAGTAGATTCCTTGACTGCGTCGAGCTCAGGGATTGATATAGCTGATTTTGGTAGCAGCGCCCTTACTGCTGAAGCTTTCAGGGACAAGATGTACGACAGGTAAGATGGGATGTTGATGGGTGTCGTTTATATACCAAATTCATTAAGTAGTCTGTTTCCGTTGTGGTAATTCCCATAGAAAGTCTGCAAAGCAAATTTCTGCCACATCAACGTCAAGATGGCATATAGCCAATTAACTCATTGAGTGCTTTGTGCACGCTACGTATCCTACTATAACATGCCACACTCGTGCTCGCACATCTACTGTTGATTGCTTTGTGCTTGCATTGTTTCCTACCCTCGCCTGCTTCGTGCATGACTGCGCACATTTGGAATAACAATCATTGTTACGCTGTTTTGCACTGTATTGCGCATCGCATGCACGCCGTAATTAGCACTATTGTGTGCAGTGCGAACTCTGCTTTCTGACAGATCAACTTACTCACGCGGTTTACATTCGGCTTTTTCGAGTATTTCTACATTTTTTACAAGATATGGCTCCGCCTCTGAGAGGAAAGAGACCTAGGTTTTTTGATCCATACAAAACACTCCACAAAATGGAACTACTTGATACAACTCATATTTTAGCGGTAAAGATAATAACCAATCCATATAATGAGGACATCATTATAAGGGGTATGAAATTTCCTACAACTTTACTACACAATATTTTGTGGATAAACTAATCGTTAGAGAGTTACAAGCAATTGTAATCATGACTATTGAAAGGAGTGAATACGACTCGCGATCCCAAAATCAATGTGGCACAGGGGGGTTTTGTGGCTGGCACAGGGGATTAGCATCGGATTAGCACTGTGGCATTGGGTTAGTAGTGTGCGTGGCATGTTAAGAGTTATATATGAATTGTTTTATGTGTAGATTAATCAGTCAAAGCGGCTGACATTTATAGACGAGAGATATTACTCTTGGCAGAACTGGAATTTGAACTCACAACCTTTCAGTCATGAGTCCATTGCCCTAACCACTAGACCATATGACCTCTAGGCTAAAAAGAAATATATTGGTTAAAGCATCATAGATGATTTAAGACATCAACTACATGTTTTTAGACCGGCTTTAGTTAAGTCTATAAATCGATGAAAGAAAATAAAAAATTTGATAAACAGTGATTTACATGTATAACATGAGTGAATGATTAACTCTTTAATTTCCTTTTAATAGATACACACTGGATATGTCAGATCTTCAGATCCTTGTTGCGAAAGGCTCAGAAAACTGGCGTACAGCCCACTCCAGAGGGCTCTGTCCGTTCCAGGTCTTGGATAAGTTCTCCATTTCGGTGAAAGTTGAGCGTCGTTTGACATCCACAGCAGATCCTCAGTGGCCCAGTATGACACTGTCTGGAAACCTACCAAGTCTATCTATTCATATCAATGAGAAGAAAGTGAGTTACTGCTGTTGTTGTTGTCAGCGTTGTTCCTTCTTCTCTTCCTCTTTTTGAATTTTCCTCTAATTGCCCTTATTCTGAAGTTGGATTCATGTGGTTTGAATATGGATAGCCAATTATTAAATAACTCACTAACAGTAGAGATATAGTATTTCAGCTCATTTGACTCTCAAATCATTCTTAGTTGTCTAGAAAGTTTGAATAAGGTTATTGCTTCCATCATTGAAGATTCAGGAAAGAGCACAGTAAACATAAATATACAATGTAATCAAAGATTTGACACTTTTGGCTTTCCATAATTTTAGCACAGACTTATGAAAATACATATTTTATTGTTCGATATAGACATGAAATGAAGTATTCCAAAAATTTGCTTTGCCCAGTTGATCGTCAGTCTGGCTGCCACTGTGGAGCACCAGATTTGCTCATGGTCGTAAATATTGGAAATAGAAAAGATAATCTTCTTTCTAAGTAGTAACCAGTTGAATATTGCATCAATTTTTGTTGATTTTCTCAATATTGCAGATTCAAGCATTGAATAAATGCATGAAGATCATGTCTGGATCCAACAACCAGACAGGGATTTCCCCTGCTGGGTATTCCCCTCCAATCATCACAACCGCCACCACCACTGCTACCACAGAACATCCAGCAACTCAAGGCAGAACTCATCGTGCAAGGTGACACTCAACAACCATTTATTTTCTTGGGCAGTAATTGCAATTTCAAGAGTCATATTTCTGTATTTTTTTCATGTAAATTTCTCTGCATAATATGCAGTTTATGAAGTGTTTACGTCAAGAACAAAAGGAGAAGAAGAAGGACACAAATGAATAGGAAGATGAAGAAGGAGAAGCAGAAACAAAAGGAGAAGGAGAAGAAGAAGAAAAAGGAGAAGAAGAAGGAGGCAGGAGAGGATGAGGTTTGAGTCAGAAGCTTGAATTTCCTTTTGATTTTGTTATTTTCCACAGTCAGTCGGATCTTGAGGCTACCATACATGCCAAAACACAAGCCATTCTCGAAGAATCCAAGCTCCTTGAGATGCAGTTCTCAGTTGATAAGGTTTCTTTGGCCATCCAAAGTCGAGGTTAGTATGCCTGATTGCTTCTAATGCTACTCACAGTGCACATAATTAAGCATGTGTGGGACTATGCCCAAATTTTTGACCCTACAATTTCAGCTGAAATTTGATATTTTTCTAATGTGAGCTGTGGACCTTATTTTCATAAGATTATTAGATAATTTGATAATTTGATATATGATACAATTATTCAAATTGACTCAATCCTTCTGAAGGTTACAGCACTGTACACGATGAAGCATGTGTGGGACTGTGCCCAAATTGTCAGCTTGGCAGTTTCAGCTGATTTTTTGTTTTTTAATGGAAGTAGTGGACCTTATTTTCATGATATTCTTCCAAACTATGTAAAGTATTTGATACTGTATCTTTTTTAACTCGGCTTTTTGAGATGTAGAATATTATAAGAAAATCTATGCAATAGACTTTGTGTAGTTCTCAATGCACATTACATTGCATCAGACAGAATATAAATATATGAATTAAAGATGAATTCCAGTTCGGGTAACAATCTCAAAATGACGTTTTACAGAATCTAATATAATGACCACCCAAGTGTCTGTGTGAATAAAAAATATGTGCCACAGGATTCTGGAAGAAATTGTGTAATTGCTGAGAAATAAGCAAAATATGTGCAGATTTGGTCACTTCCGTTGGGTCTTTATTCCAGCAATAATAATACACTGTCCCACGTGTGCTTATCTGTGTTGGTGATCTTCAGTGTGATGGTATTTCAGCTTAGATTTAATGATTTCACAAAGTTCAGTTTATGTAACTGTACCAGATCTAGATCCACGATGATATAGTCATACTTAACCTTGGTTTTACAGACTTTCTCACGAACTTAGTGTTGTACTGCAACTACTATCATTTAGCTTTAAGCAAATGCCCATCAAGATAGTAATTACAAAGATAGTAAAATAATTCTTAATTCCTCTAAGATATAACTTCACTTATTTACTTCCCTCTCTGTTCTGGTTCCAGGTCGTTGTATATCAGAGTTCCAGGTCTCACAAGTTAGAGCAGACCTCATCAAACGTCCCTTTGATTCATCTATATCTCTGAGTGTACATAGTCTATTAGTCATCGATGCCCTCCAGCAGTTTGGACCCGACTTTGAGCTTCTTCTTGCCTCACATAGAGACCTCAGGTCAATAGTGATATAATATTGACTGGCCTTGAGGGGAACATCAAATATATTGCCAGCAAAAGAATCATATTGGCCCGAGTCTTTAGACGAGGGCAATATGGGTCATTTAAGGGCAATATATTTGATATTCCCTGAAAGAAGAGCCAGTCAATATTTTTATTATCATCCAAATCAGATATCTAGAGCAAAAATCATGATAATGGGGATATTTCTTTTAAAAATAGAGTTCTGTTGTGTCATGTTAATATCGGTCTAGGCTCTGCACTTTACCATTATGAGGTACTTGCAAGCGCTCGGATCCAGTGTTGTCTTTATTATGACGTATTGTTGGTGCGCGGATCCTTATGAAGCGTATCTCTTTATACGCATCCACAAATGCCCGGATGTGAGACCAGGGAAAATACAAAGGTATATTTTGCGTCGTCTCTGCATGCAAAGTAAATACGCACATTGAGACTGAGGAAAATACAAACAATATACCTACCCTTCCCGATATTCAGAAAATGTAGGGCAATACGGTTTTGTAAATGACCAGCTCAGATGCGTGATACGGGTGATAATACTAATTACCCGTATCAGACATCTGAGTCTAAAGACTCGGGCCAATGTGATTCTTCTGCTGGCAATATATTTGATATTACCCTCAAGGCCGGTCAATATTATATAAATATTCCATCCTTGCATAGTGTATGTTATACAAATCATACACATGATCAGGGGCATTAGTAAGGATTATCTGCCCTTGGGGGAACTTTGGACTAGATTGAAACTCATGAGATGAAGCTGCATGTGTGTTGGACAGTTTAATACAAAGATTGAGAGAAATTTGTGCATACTTTGTATTATGATATAATTGAGTGGTCCTTGTTTCTTGATAAGTCATGAACTCCTTTTTTTTATTCAACCTGCTAAAGAATGGAGAAATAGGTAATATGAATAGCAGCTTGCAGAAGAAATTTTTTATACCATTTGTATAAGAATAGCACAAAAGTAAAACTTGAACAACTGATTGTTCTGTGTTTCGTTCATGGAATTTTGCAATAGTTTTATGTGTTTCTATATTATTTTGCTATGATAAATAAACATCTTGTTGAACTTCACTTTTTAAGCATTTGCCAATAACCAGGAATCAGAATTGACTAGTAAGCTTGATGCAACAGCTGTTACATTTGGTAAAACAACATAATGGTGAATGCCTGGGACTGAACTCGAAGTGTAACATATCAGACTGAAGTTGATATGTAATAAAAAAAAAAAACAATGTTGATTTCAATACATCAGATGAAGATAAAATGTAATTGAAGGTGAATTATTTTGTTGTTGATACAAACCTAAAATGTTGCTTGAATTGAATTTGAAATAACTTTTGATCATTTTTCTCTGTGATAGTATGCATGCCCCAAGCGGAAGCATTGTCGATAGCGAAGCCTCTACTCCTCGATCCCTACAATCACCCACATCACCTCGGTCACCAGCCTCCCCTGCTGAGAAGATGATGGAATCAACCTCACATGCTGAACTGGCTTCTGCCATCTATAGAAAAATGGGGGCCCAAGGCAAAGGGGGTGAGAAAATTATTACGAATACCTTATTAACCAGAACTATTTTTTTTCAGCTGTATTGAAATCAAGGAAATTAGAAAATTCAAATGTCATTGTTAAATATTTTGTTATTCAGGGCTCCGTAACACAAAGATTAGCGATCAATCGCTAAATGAACTGACCAATCAATATCAATGTTACACGTGCATTAGGTTTGAAATATAGACCAGGGACCAATCAGTGCGGTTCTTGAATATTTGCGATTAATCGCAAACCTTTGTGTTACGGAGCCCAGATGTGGGGTTTGAAATGCAACATTATTTTTGAAGTCCATTTTAATAATCTTACTAAAAAAAAGTTGGATCTCAAGTTTTAATTCTTATAGATTATAGATATTTTATGATGAACATATTTTTTTTAAAGTTTAACAAATGAAATTGGACAGCATTTATCTTTCGCCAAGTCCACAAGATAATCATTGATAACTATCTTGAAAGTATATGAAAGTTTAATAATTGTGCTTGATTTTTATCTTGTATTTGACAATCGACTTGTTTATCATTTCATTGAGAAATCCGAAAGAAACTTAGAAAAATAGCTCAAAATTAACCAAGAGGGACTCTCTTTATTTGAATGTGTTTTTAATTTATGTTTTGAACATTCAGGTAATCAATCTGCTTCCTTACCTGTCCCCCCTCATGCTGTCTCCCCCATCGACTGGTAA
The DNA here is from genome assembly GCF_018143015.1 of Lytechinus variegatus. Classification (NCBI taxonomy): domain Eukaryota; kingdom Metazoa; phylum Echinodermata; class Echinoidea; order Temnopleuroida; family Toxopneustidae; genus Lytechinus; species Lytechinus variegatus. Next base: position 1,941,452 of record NC_054753.1, read on the forward strand.
ATACAAGCGAAGTGAAGCGCTCATGTCAGTGGAATTACAACATAAACCTTTCACACATCGTTTAAACCAGAAAATAGTATTGGACTAAAGAGTTATTCCCCTTTTTATTTGAATGGGTATTTCATTTGATTTATTATACATGCAGGTACTCAATCTGCCTCCTCATCCATCCCGCCTCCTGCTGCCTCTCCCATCGAGCCTGTGGTTACCGATAGGGAAGCCCTGATCTCTGTGGAATTGCAATTCATTAGTCCAGAATCACCGTCACGTGCCCAACGGAATGGTTCATCAAAGGTCTTCATCATCCATTTCAATACTTTGGATGTCATAGGTAAGGCAGGGTGTGGGTTTTGAAAACTTCACACTGTATAACTTTACTAAAATGACGTACATTATGCACAATGTAATATCATGCATATCTGCATATATATATATATATGTGTATAGTCAACCATGTATAAGTAAAATCTGCTTTGGTTGATGAAAAAATAATTTACAACAGCCTTTGCCCTACATGACTTGAGATTAATGAGATGGGATTCCTGCTTAACCCTAAATCTCCCGGGGTATTTTGATTCTTGTCATTCCCGGGGGGCATTATGGCCCCCCCTTAAGATCTCGGCCGCCGATTGCGCGAGCGACGCAAAAATTTGCACGCTGGTAGTGTGCGATGTAATCTACAAGGCTGTATGGTAAAATTTTCCAAAATAATGAGATTTTATTTTATATGAATAAATTATGCTAATTTATGCATAAATCATACTTTTTGCTCTAATTCACTATATAAAGCTCCTAGAATGCTAATTTTTGGTAAAAATTTTCTTTGTAGCATTCTTAACAATCGTAATTCAAAAAAACTTTGGTTTGGAAATAAATTTCTTATGTATTTTATTGTTTTATGAATTTCTTATGTATTTCCTTGTTTTTTTTACTTTTTGTTTTTATTGTTTTTTCAATGGAAATTGTTCCAGACATAATTCTGATCATAAACAAGGCAAAATTAATTAAGTTTAATCAGTAAAAGTAGAAATAATGATACATTTATGAATTTTGGCTAAATACGCAATTTGCATTGGATTTGTACATGAAATCACGTTTATGAGCAATTTTGGGTCTGACATGCACTTGCATAATGTTGCGTAATGTTGTAACCGCGTACCCGGGCGTCACAACTTTGGTCTCAAAATTTGCGCGAGACTTGAATGTAAAAAGTCAGTGAGCTGCGAGGTGAAAAAATTTCGCGCAGCAGATATATCGCGAAAATTGTTGAGGGGGGCCATTATGGCCCCCCCCCGGAAGAATTAGGGTTAAGATGCAGCTGGGATTTATCTGATGAGCCTGAGCCAAATAACATTGGTGTTCACATCAAACTGGTTCCCCATTTCACACCTGGGTGGAGAGTGGCAAAATGTAGGTTGATGTCTTTGTCAAATGATGCTCTTATACTAGTGGCATTCACATACACAATGTCGCTATTACAAGGCAGTGTCAGAACCACTACTGGCTACACAACAACTCAGCGCTTGGAATGTTATAACTTTTTAAAAACATTTTATGCAATTTTGTCATTGTTATGTCTCCTTTCTCTCCCCCTTATGTCTCCTTTCTCTTTCCCTTATGTCTCCTTTCTCTCTCCCTTATGTCTCCTTTCTCTTTCCCTTATGTCTCCTTTCTCTCTCCCTTATGTCTCCTTTCTCTCTCCCTTATGTCTCCTTTCTCTCTCCCTTATGTCTCCTTTCTCTCTCCCTTATGTCTCCTTTCTCTCTCCCTTATGTCTCCTTTCTCTCTCCAGCCAATCAAGAGACGATAGTTGAATTACTGTCGTTCTTCCAGCGAGCCTTCCCAGAAGATGAGAATAAACCAAACCAACCTCCTTCTGATCCATCCAGCTTCACCAACTCATTACTAAGAGAAGCTAGCATCATAGAGGTACCATTAACTGGCTACATTCATAGACCCATGTATCCTACTACAGGTCAAATTTCTGTTGTTTATTTCATGTGTAATCTACAATGAAGGAATGCTAATACTTGTAATCTGCAATACAAGAAAGATAGGGTGCTTGTCAATTCTGTCTTAAAACAGCAAGCAATGTGCCGTTTGGCAACCATTTTCTCACCCTTTTTGCAGCTGTTTCTACTCCTTTGAAAAATTGCTATAAAACCAATGAAAAATTGATTGTTTTTAATTTTGGCTGCTCTGTTGAAATGTGATTTTTTTCCATTTTGCACAACTTTTTGCAGCTGTTTCTACTCCTTTGAAAAATTGCTATAAAACCAATGAAAATTGATCGTTTTTAATTTTGGCTGCTCTGTTAAAATGTGATTTTTTTCCATTTTGCACAACTTAGCTCTCACTGTGAATAATGTGACCTAGGAATGTAATGTATAGTCTTGGCATGTATAGTACACTGGTTTGATTTAATTCATGGTCTAATTTTGTTGTGAACTATGGAAAGCCAAAACTTGGCACACAAAAATGCTAATTATTCAATTTATCAGCACATTCGGCATTCAAATTATTAAAAAAACTCAAAGAGATCACTAGTAGTTTTCTTCAACTTTAAAGACGAAAAAGCAAAAAGGACATAAGTAAATATTAGGAGCTTATGCAGAATACCAAATCAACAGCTAACATCAGGTGAGGGGGGGGGCAACTATCATTCATCCCCCTCATGAATGGTTTACATGGCCTGCAACATAATACCCTTCGTTCTCTCTTCCTATCAAGCCTTACAACGACCAAGTCCCCAGCTAAGATCCAGGGGGGGGGGGCAGCCCAGTCACACCCCGCAATATTAATGAATGGTTTACTGAGGTATTAACATAATACCCCTTCTCTCCTTATTCATTCACCCTACCAAGCCTTCAAACACCCAGACTGGCACCATGACAGATATCGCAGCAGACTTCCGTTGCCTGAACATCGTCTTAGTCAGGGGCATCATGGGTAATAAGGTCAAAGGTCAGAAGGTCGCTACAGCCACTGTGAGGGAAGCTCATATACAGGCAGCTCTGGGTGAGTGTCGCAAATAGAAGGGCTTAAATCACATCAGTGATTTTGAGAAAAGCGATGTTTAATTAGTTTCCATTGAGCATTTACATAGAGATGAGGTTACGTGTTACTTTGTTTTATTGACAATGGGAAATTGATTTGGTTGTTCTTTAATGAAGGCTTTATGGGTTTTCAGAATCTGTAAACATTTAAATGGTCAAAAAGTGTGTTACAACCATGTCTTTTTCAACCCTCAATATATTCTAAATGAAAATGTTTTATATAACTATCAAACAAAAATAAATCACTCCTTGCTCTTTTGCTGTATGAAACATCAGATCAGAATCAGCCATATTTTATTATTTCTTTCTGGGTATTAATCATTAGGTAGCTACCAGGCCCCATTATACAAACAAAACAATGGTTCATGCTTGAGATTTATATTTTCAAGGAAATAAATGTGTCATGTATATGTTTGTAAATAAAGTTGTAAAATGTTAATAATGAAAATGAGGGTATTTCACATTTCTGACATTTGATTTTCATCCAAAGCAGAAAAACCCTTACTTTTTGAAAGATGTTTTTTTTCTGTTTACTAGGTGAGGAGATGAGTGTAGAAGGGTTTCTTGGAGGTCTCCAGCTCTTAGACTTAACTCCAGAGGGCAGCAGACACCAGAAGGTCTTCAGTGTTGGACAAGACCCAACAACTATTGACCAGAGCTCTGCTGATATCTCTTCGCTACTGAAACCCAGTGACCAGACGGACTCTACTGTTGATTCCTCATCAACGTTCACCCCAGTCAAAGAGGAAGAAACCAAGGGTGACAAGGACAACCTGAAGGCTCTTACCTTCAATTTCAGGAAACAAAGACAAACAGCCACGTCTCTTGGGTCTTCCATCAAGATACAAGTTGGTGAGGAGGATACTGACGAACAGATGAACCTGTCACTTCATCTCGCATCCCTCTGTTACATCCATGTTCCTCGGTTCCTACATGAGGTCACTCTGTGCATGGATGAGTTTCAGAGCTCAATCGCCAACCTTGCCAACTCCATTCAGAAGGCAGCGAGTGATGCAGCCAGGGAGTTGATCCAGTCAAAGATGCCCGACCTTGTGACATCCTTCTCCCCGAGTATGTTCAACACAATGATGGAATCACCAGGACAGAGAGTGGATAAATTTGGTCATTCATCTGTGGACATGACTGATTCGCATATTGGTGCTAAATCGAATTCTAGTATGAACTTTGATATCATCATGGAGACTCCTGTCATCATCATCCCAAGGACAGCATCTAGCTCTGAGCTCCTTGTTGGCCACCTAGGTAAGATCAGCTTGACCAACAACGAGTCCTCAGAGATCAGTTGCGACATGGACATTGAGAGTGCTTCAGGACTGGACGTGTCTCCTGATATGACCCGCTTCTTCTTGAGGATTCAGAATGTGAACCTCTTTTCTTTCAACCATGATGATACAAACTTGCCATTGGATCAGAGTGTAACTAGTGTCACTTCTGACATCATGAGTATTGCATCCAGACCTTACTCAGGGACACCTATTCTTCATAACACTTCTCTTGAGGTCATTGTTAATCAGATTCCAGAAGGATCTGGTCCACCACTGATGGATAATAGCATGGCATTCCCGGACATTGAGGACAATGAATCACTTTTTGATCAACACTCGTCCACCTTGCAAGTTGTAGGTAAAGTGGTCACCCCTCTGAAGGTTATCCTATCCAAGCAGATCTATGAACAAATCTTACAAACACTTGATAACCTGACCTATCAGGAACCTACAAAGGTACCCTCCACCCCTGTTAGCTTAGAGAACACCAAGGATAGAAAATCAGGAATCTTCAATGTCAAGGAACTTGAGCCTCTTGGCTCTAAGACACCAGGACATCATAAAGTTACTGAAAGTACTCCCATACAACCTGCTGGAAGCAAAATAATGAGGATTTGTGCAAACTTTGCCATGCCAGACCTCTGTATTCAAATGCGAGGCGACCTGAGTGATGGCGATCAAGGAATTGTCAATGTGTGCTTTTCAGACTTCAGGGTTGATTACGAGAAATCCTGTCCAGCTGCAACATCAATAACCATCCTTCTGCAGTCTTTGGTCATTGAGGACCTCTTACAGAGTCCTGACTCTAAGCATCGGCAACTGGTCGCATCTCGTGGGGGCGCCAGTCGCTCGAGTAGCGGCCCCTTGGCCAAAATGGTCCACTCCACGTCTTGTCCCTCTGTGACGGCCATGCCGGCTGTGTCGCCCATCAGACCCAGCTCTGTACCTTCGGAGCTGAACAACCCTGATCAGTATTATGCTCCTCAATACAGTAGGCAGACAAGCAGTAGCAGCAGGGGTATGTACCCTTCTACACCACCTCCCTCTCTCAACATCTCCCTGGAAGACATCAACGTGTCGGAGGAATCCGTTCCCACCAGCGATGCCTTGGTACAGATCAGAGTTCTCTTGGTGGACAAGAAGAGTTCAGAGTATGCTACCAAGTACAAGAAGGTGAGAATGGAAATTCAAGAGTAAAATGATCAAAGCTAAGAGGATTTGAAGATTTGTCAAGTATACTGCCTAAAAATCAATTTTAAGTTTACCTTGTGCATTGTACATTATAATGTTTTTGTGCAAACATGAGGCTTCTGTATGTCATGTTTCTTCATACATTATGTACAGTATCTTGTGTATCTGTCGATACTGATTTTCATGTATACCTGAGTATCTTTAGTGGTAGCTATGAAGTATGTTTAGTCCTATTCTTTAATTTGTTAAGAGACTGATCCTCCGGGGAAACTTTTCATAGAGACTGACAACTGTTAAGTTGGTAACCACATGTACAAGCAGCAATTGTAACCGGGCTCTGCCACCAAAGGAACTCAAGGTTGTCATGTCACTTGCAATAATGGCAAATTCACCAGAATAAGTTGAAACTCTCCCTAAAATGAGATCCTGTCCCAGATGTTTGATGTTGAATTACTATGAATATCCTTCCTTCTGCAGACCAACCAGTTTGTTGATGTGGAGTTCAACCAGCTTGACATCACCATCAACCAACAGACGTGGGTGGTTCTCCTTGATTTCTTGGGTATCGGAAGCTCTCTACCCAAAGACAACATCCCACAGCAGACACCGACTAGAACCAGTACCACACATAGACAGTCATCTGAAATACAACCACAACCAACTCAACAAACAAGTGAGTTTGTTCCAAGTCTATATTATAGCATATCTGTGTGTTTGAATGGTTGAAAGTCATTGGCCCGAATTCACATAGGTATTGTTGAAAACCATCGGTTGAACCCATGGTTTATGCAGATTTCCTGTATAATTCATGTTTCATTTCCCGTGTACATGTAATGTATATAACAAAATGCCCAATGCTGATGCGCATTTTGTCACAGTGTGGCAAATGGATGCCTGTTGCCATGTTTAAGCACACTATTTGATTCCTTAGTACAATGTTTTGAATGAATGAGTCCACTCTTCAAAACAGTAGACTCGTTAATAAACCATGGCAACAGGCGTAAATTTGGCGCACATTGGTCATTGTTCATTATACCTGGTATATAAGCGTAATTTATACAGGAAATTTGCATAAATCATGGGTTCAACTGATGGTTTTCAAAACCACCTTTGTGAATTCGAACCATAATGTTTCTAATTCACACAGAGCTAATCCAGCTGTTGGAGAAAGTTGATATATCAAACATATTTCATGTATTCAGAATAACTCCCAACATAGAATTTGCTAGGCAAAAGACTGTTAGATTAATTTAATACCACATATGCCATACAAAAGAACATTTCCGTAATGCATCATGAGTTGCTTTCTTTCAGATAGTTTGTGTATATGAACAGACTTCTGTGAGAAATGAAGTACATGTAGAATAAAGTGAAAACATATTCTGCTTATAGAGAGTATATTAAGAACTACTGTTGCTATATTTTTCATCCATCTGTTGATCAGTCGCAGAAGAACCAGATGGTAACAACATGGAAATGCAGGTTCACATGGCTTCTCTTTCTCTAATCCTCAACAAACCGGACTACGAGCTCGCAAAGGCCAGCGTGTCAGAGGTCAATGCTCACATAACCAACGTGGAGGGGAACCTAGATGTCAAAGGTCACATGGGGAGCATGTCCGTGCTTGACCTGACCCCGCATGGAAGGCTGTATAGGGAGAGGTTCACTACAAAAGGGGAAGAGGCTCTCAGCTTCCATATATTCAAGTAAGTCGAAGGAAAGTTTACTGGAAGTGAGTGGGATATTTTCCATTTTAAAGCCTATATGCAAACACTCTAACAAACCAATGAGTCTATAAAATACTGTTTTAGAATCAAGTAACGGCGTTGCAGTCTTCTTCTTATTACATAATGGTAATGTACATGTATATTCATTTGTATATGTATATCTTTATGATTTTAAAAAATCTGTCTCCGTTCCAAAGAATGAAATGGATTAGGTATATACATGTATGCAAATCATATTAGGAAAAATAGTTAACCCAATATTGCTAAGTCAATTTGTTTGCATTGTACACTTGTTTTTAAGCTTAATGTTGGTTCCTGTGCCATGTTTTTTTAATCTTATTTTATAAATCATCAATGCCAAAGTATCTCCATGTATGTCTATGGCATAGTATGTACACATATACATCCAGGTGTGAATATCAAGTGGAGCGTTGTGGCCCGGTGGATTAGATTTGTCTTCTGAGGTAAATGGGTACCGGCAGGAAATAATTCCTCAAAACGATGTGTGCACCTGAATAGGTAGCCTAGCTTAGCCGGGTAATGATAATAGCAGGGTCCTCTGGGAGAACAGTTTTCGGAATTGAAGTGGCTACCCTGGGTAAATATATCGTTATTATTCTAAAAAGCTGGGGTAATAATAATAGCAGGGCCCGCTGGGAGAACAGTTTTCAGAACTGAAGTGGCTACCCTGGGTAAATATATCGTTATTATTCTAAAAAGCTGGGGTAATAATAATAGCAGGGCCCGCTGGGAGAACAGTTTTCAGAACTGAAGTGGCTTCCCTGGGTAAATATACGTACTGGTATATTGTTATTATTAATTGTATTACATTATGCAACATTTTTTCAGGTATGGAAAGCCTGACAAGGAATCGCTGAGAGAGTTTGATATCAGTGTAAAGCTGAGGATGTCAACGGTCCGATATGTCCACACCAACCGATTCCAGTCTGAAGTAGTAGCCTTTGCACAGCAATTCAACCAACTTCAAGAAGTCCTTAGCACAATGAGGGCTGCAGCTGCTGGGCATAAGGTAATGATGGTGATGATGATGGTGATGATGATGGTGATGGAGATGATGATGATGGTGATGATGATGGTAATGATGGTGATGATGGTGATGATGGTGATGTTGGTGATTATGATGATGATGGTGATTATGATGATGATGGTGATGATAATGATGATGGCGATGGTGATGGTGATGATGATGATGGTAATGATGATGATGATGATGTTGGTGATGATGATGGTGATGATGGTGATGATGTTGGTGATGATGATGATGATGGTGATGATGATGATGGTGATGATGATGATGATGGTGATGATGATGGTGATGATGATGATGGTGATGATGATGATGATGATGATGGTGATGATGATGGTGATGATGATGATGATGATGGAGATGATGATGATGATGGTGATGATGATGATGATGTTGGTGATTATGATGATGTTGGTGATGATGATGATGATGATGATAGTGAGGATGATGATGATGTTCGCGATGATGGTGATGATGATGATGGAGATGATGATGATGGTGGTGATGATGATAATGATGGTGATGATGATGATGGTGATGGTGATGATGGTGATAATGATGATGTTGGTGATTATGATGATGATGGTGATGATGATGATGATGGTGATGATGATGGTGATGATGATGGAGATGATGATGAGGAGGAGGAGGATGACGATGACAATGATCACAGGATGGTTGTGGTGATAATGGTGATATTGATGATTGTAATGATGATGGTTGTTGTGGTAATGGTGGTTGTGATGTAAATGGTGATGGTGTCGACCATGATAATGATAATGATGTTAATGATGCTGAAGTTTATTCTGATGATGCAGAGGAGAATGATGATGACAATGCAATTATATGTCATGATGATGATGATGACAGTTGTAATTATGAGGATGGTGGTTATGATTAGGCCCGTTTCGGGTACACGTGTACACGCACCGTCAAGTCAGTGCACGTGTACTAAATTCCATCACCGTGTACACGGTAGCATCTGCATAAAGCTTGCATGGGACTATAAAGTCAGTGAACAAGCTCACAGCCTCACATTAAATCTTAGTTCTCAGACACTGCACATGTTTTAATCACTAATATGTCAATATATTTCAATTAACCTAGAGTGAGTTCACTTCCAAAATCGCCGATTTAATCCACATTCATTCTGGAGACTCAAGTTTCTGTACCACGAAATAGGTCTGCTCCGGTCTCGAAAGCGTTGCTCAATCACACTCAGAACCAATTTGAGAATCACCAATTGCGACAGCGATCATTGCTACAACTTACGTGTTATACGCTCGTACACATGTGCTACAAGCCTACATACAAACGCTCCTCAAATTGGCAGTAAAATAATGAAACTTATTCCATAACTTCAGTTACACTTAATTCTGCAGCGATCTGTGCATGCTTGTATGGTACAGTATACAAAATGCGCATCCAACGAGCGTCTGCGCTAGCGTATAGCTAGGGCACTGATTTTCTTTTGCATTCTTAATTAATTTAATGCGCTGCTAAGCTGAGTAAACTTTTTAATAGCACCAATTTTGTGGATTGATACTTCAAACTTCTCAGGTAAGCTTTAAAACCGTGACTTAGGCTATACATAGACCCCTTTTTATGACATGTTGATGCGGGTCCGTGTCGACATGAAAACGTTACTCGCTCTCACAGTGTTTACGTGTACACGACCGAAAAACATGCCGTGTACACGTGCATCAAAAATGGACTTTCAAAACGGGCCTTGTTATGATGATATTAATGGAGATGGTTGTGATGGTGTTGGGATGATCATGACTTTCAGTCTTTTAACAAGTGAGTCCAGTTGCTCTGGGGAAAGTATTCCAGATAATTTTTTATTTTGTAATTTTATTTCCATGGATATATCTACAGTTTAGTTAGTATTCATATTTTTATTATCATTTGTGCATTTGTCACATTATGCTTCAATGTCAACCACCATGCTAATTCTGCAGGTGTTTGTGGAACCGACCCGTTCCGCTCGCATCATGCTTGACGTCCAGGCCGGCTCTCCTGTCATACTAGCTCCTGTCGGCTCCCAGTCCAAAGATCTGCTAGTCATCAATCTCGGCAACCTGACTCTGCGCAACCAGTTCTTACTGTCTGGGACACCTGGAACCATCACCCACAAGACATGTCCTCCTAGACCCAGTCCTGAGGACTCCAAGGCCTCTGAAGGATCTTCCAAACCTGCCAGAGAAACACCCAGGAAGGTGGCAACTGGTACAGCCCACGGTCTGAAGCTCGAGGACAGTCCTGGACTGGGTCTAGGAACTGCACCTGGTGTCTTGACAAGAACTGCTCCATCAAAGCCAATTCATGGACCGCAATATCAATCAACTCCAAAGCATTCTTCAAGAGTATCTGAAAAAGCAAGTGAAGTGGAGGTTGATGGGAGCAGCAAGGAGGAGAATATGAGGTGTCTCCTGGACTGTATTCATATAGATCTTGAAGACATGGATCTCTATTCTGCAGAGAGGGTCTCGCCAACTGATTTTGATGTTTCTGATGGAACGGCTCTGATCTTCCCCTCTTTCATTGTTCAAAGGAAGGTTAGACATCCTTTTGAATCTTTTGTCTATATATTTTAAATATTTAGTCCTATCAAAATATATAGTCCTATTTCAGCTGTTTTTTACCAAATCAGTGTAGCATCAGTTTTTATTTTCCAAAACCAGGAATATATCCAAGACTACAGTATAACCTCTTGGTACACTTGCATTGTTTGTATGTAAATTATATGTATGAACTTGTAATCGATTGCAAATCAATTTGGAGTTGAAAAAAAAATCAGTCGTAAGTCTTGCAATAATTACAAATTTGCTCTTGATCACTAATCTGCTTCTTACAACAAGCATTAAAAAAATCAATTTGCACTAGTTACAATTGATACATCAATTATGAATTTGAATCTGTAACATGCAATTGATCACAAGTATTTTCTTGCAACACCCTGCAAGTCTAACCAACAGTTACCTAGTTGTAATTCTGTCTGTTTGATGTGTCTTTTCAGGGTGGGAAGCTGTTGAAGCAGACATGCTTACTGAAGCTACAGGTTGATAGGAATCTTGATATTGACATCAGGAGAACAGGTCAGGACTTCATCCTAATTTTCTTTTCCAAGTCTACAATTCTTTCAAATTCACCACAAATTCACAATATTGTAATCAATTCTTGGTCTATGTTTTCCCCAAAAAATCAATATGACAAATCACACAGCTTCAAACCATAGTTGAATAAAATGAAAATAGTGTTTTCAATGGTAGAGCTTTGTGAAAAAAATGATACCAAAATTATGAAAAACCTTTTCTAAGATGCAATTATCAGATCATTTGATAGATTTAAACCTTGTTATAAAAGAGATATCTTTTTAAGAAATATTAGCTATGTGTTGATTTTTAAAGACAATTTTTGTCAAAAGTAAATCGCATCAAGAGTCTTCACTGATTATCATAGATTTAAATTAAAGTATCATTATATCTTTATTATTTATAGAAAAATTCAATGTACTGGTACCCTCCTTCACCCATCGAGAGCAGTTATTTGTTACATTGTCTTTTTTGCATTTCTAAGATCTTCATATTATCTTATTCTTGTAGTTCCTGACATGGAGATAGATGGTCTCCTATCGTCGGTCCACTGCTGCCTAGACCTGTCCCAGTACCAGCTCATCCGAGGGTTCCTAGACCACAATCTTGGTGAGCCTCTGGAGGAGTTCCAACCGATGCCACGCCCTGCCAACCCAGAATCCCAGACAGTCCTCAGCGGACAGATCTGCACCAACATCTCCATGCATATCAACCTAGTCAATGTCACCCTCGAACTACTCCTCCAGCATGCGTCTGACCCCATCATTGGTCTCCGTGGTAGCGAGCCCGAGGAGGCGGTGCCCGAGAGGTCGTTGGGTCAGTTCAACTTCATGGAGTCCAAGTTCTCCTTTGTGAGCCAATCGAACGGGGCCAGGATGGTGGACCTGGTCTCTCATGCTATCAGGGCTTATGATACGAGATGGAAAGGTATGTGAGGGTATTTTGTCTTTTCTAAACAAAAGGAAGACTAATAAGGAGAGATAAGAATCAAGAATGATTAAAGAATCGCAATTGGTTTCTATATAACTTCAGGCTCGCTTTGCATACGGTGAATTGTCCATGCATCCGGTAATTATGCATGACAAATTTACTGGATGCATGGCTAGCCATCCATTGGTGATACTTATTCTTGGTTGCAAAACCCTTTTTCGGCAAAACATTCCACCATTCTATAAAACAGATGATACGTATGTTTATTTAATCCAATGGCAATCAAACTTGGTTGATTGAGGCACTAGGAGTAAAATCACATTGCATTGGTGTCATAGGTCACATGATGAAGTCAAAGGTCATTTAAGGTCAAAAAGCCAGTGTCATTAGAGGTCATATGCGTGGAGAAATATTCATGTTACATAATCATGGATAGGCAAGATAATCTGGCTATTTCCTTGTTTTATGTCAGGTGATTCAAGTAAGAAGAGAAGCAACGTCTTTGAAGAGATCTTGACCCCTACCAGGCATCACAGTCGTAACCCGAACCCTCTTCAATTAGAGCTTCACTATGCATCTCAGGCTGACAATACCAGAGCAACGGCTCTACTCAACAACATGAGGGTTGTATGTGTCTTTGACCTTCTCCTAGCCGTCAAGGATTTCTTACTGGCGTATGATTCACAGGCAATCCAAGGTAAGCGGTCTTTAGTCATATCAGCTTAAAGGGATGGTCCAGGCTGAAAATATTTATATCTTAATACATAGAGCAGAATTCACCGAGCAAAATGCTGAAAATTTCATCAAAATCGGATGACAAATAAAGTTATTGAACTTTAAGTTTAATGATAATAATAATAATAATAATAGCAGCATATTTACCCAGGGTAGCCACTTCAGTTCCGAAAACTGTTCTCCCAGCGGGCCCTGCTATTATTACCCCGGCTTTAGCATGGCTACCTTGATCTGGCGCTTGAGCATTCGAGGAATTTCTTCCTACCGGGTACCCATTCACCTCACCTGGGTCGAGCGCAGCACAATGTGGATAAATTTCTTGCTGAAGGAAATTAGGAAGTTTAGCAATATTTTGTGAAAAGAGTCGTCATGAATATTCATTAGGTGAGCTGATGATGTCACATCTCCTCTTGTTCTTTTGTATTTAATTATATGAAATTAGGTTTATTCAAATTTTTTCATAATTGTGTAAATGATATGGCTCCCTTATAATGAAATAAGTTGCAGCATTAACCCTAAATAGACTGGGCTATTTCGACGCCTAAGAAGACTGGGGGGAAGGCTGATGGGGGGGGGGCTGATTCAGCCCCCCCTTATGATCTCGGCCGTCGATCGCGCGATCGCGACGAAAATTGGCACACGCATTACCTATGGCATTATCTACAAAACTATAATATCAAATTCTGAAAAAAATCTCATGTCTCATTAATTATGCTAATTTATGCGTAAAATCATAAGTTTGCTCTAATTAATGAAATAATGCCTCTGAAATGCTAATTTTTGTTTCACATACTCTAGATAAGCATCTGATCAAATTGATTTAAAAAAAATTCCAAAATCACATTTATTTTCTTATGTATTCTATTGTTTTCTAAATTTCTTATGTATTTCTTTGTTTTTCGACTTTTTGTTTTTTATTGTTTTTTCAATGGAAATTGTCAGGGACTTTATTTTGACCATAAAAAAGATAAAATTAATTGATTTTAAGCAGTAAAAGGAAAACTAATGATACATTTATTAATTTTGGCTAAGAACACTATTTGCATTGGATTTGTACACAAATTCACGTTTTTGTCTCACCTGCGAAGCAAAGTGAGACTATAGGCGCCGCTTTTCCGACGGCGGCGGCGGCGGCAACATCAAATCTTAACCTGAGGTTAAGTTTTTGAAATGACGTCATAACTTAGAAAGTATATGGACCTAGTTAATAAAACTTGGCCATAAGGTTAATCAAGTATTACTGAACATTCTATTAGAGTTTCATGTCACATGACCAAGGTCAAAGGTCATTTAGGGTCAATGAACTTAGACCATGTTGGAGGAATCAACATCGAAATCTTAACCTGAGGTTAAGTTTTTGAAATGTCATCATAACTTAGAAAATATATGGACCTAGTTCATGAAACTTGGACATAAGGTTAATAAAGTATCACTGAACATCCTGCATGAGTTTCACGTCACATGACCAAGGTCAAAGGTCATTTAGGGTCAATGAACTTTGGCCGAATTGGGGATATCTGTTGAATTCCCATCATAACTTTGAAAGTTTATGGATCTGATTCATGAAACTTGGACATGATAGTAATCAAGCATCGCTGAACATTTTGTGCAAGTTTCAGGTCTCATGATTAAGGTCAAAGGTCATTTAGGGTCAATGAACTTTGGCCGAATCGGGGGTATCTGTTGAATTACCATCATAACTTTGAAAGTTTATTGGTCTAGTTCATTAAACTTGGACATTAGAGTAATTAAGTATCACTGAACATCCTGTGCGCGTTTCAGGTCACATGACCAAGGTCAAAGGTCAATGAACTTTGGCCGAATTGGGTGTATCTGTTGAATTACCATCATAACTTTGAAAGTTTATGGATCTCATTCATGAAACTTGTACATAAGAGTAATCAAGTATCACTGAACATCCTGTGCGAGTTTCAGGTCACATGATCAAGGTCAAAGGTCATGTAAGGTCAATGAACTTTGGCCATGTTGGGTTTTTTGTTGAATAACCATCATATCTCTGTAAGTTTATTGGTCTAGTTCATAAAAAGTGGACATAGGAGTAACCATGTATCACTGAACATCTTGTGCGAGTTAGAGTAGTATTCAAAGTCAGCACTGCTGCTATATTGAACCGCGTGATGCAGGTGAGACGGCCAGAGGCATTCCACTTGTTGAGTAATTTTGGGTCTGCATGCACTTACGAAATGTTGCGTAATTTTGGAACCGCATACCCGGGGGTCACAATTTTGGTCTCAAAAGTTGCGCGAGACTTGAAAGTAAAAAGTCAAAACGGCGGATTTATTGCGAAAAATGTCGAGGGGGGGCTGAATCAGCCCCCCCCCCCCAGTCTTTTTAGGGTTAAATATCTAATGCAATGAATCAGTTGTCAATCCAGTTTTTCTAGTTCTTGGAGGGAAAAATTTGAATAAGCCTAATTTCACATAATAAAGTACAAAAGAACTAGTGGAGATGTGACATCATCAGCCCACCTAATGAATATAGATGATGACTGTTTTCACAAAATATTTTGGAGCCAGAGCCCTTATTCATGTTGGCTGGAGTTTATGGAAAACATGTGTAATAGCAAAATCATTCAATCTTCAACAGGTTAAAGATTTCTGTATAAAAGCTATAAAAAGACACTATCCATTCTCCTTTTTAATGACTGATGAGAACTATCATTCAATGATGACACCATCTAGAAGTTTTATGTTAAATTTGAATCTCCTTGTAGAAGGTCAGTAAATACTAACCTAATTGATGATTGCCCAAAATGATGATAATGATCATAAATTGTGTTATAAAATAGATGTATTATTTCAAGCATCGTGATTGGCCAATACTCATCACATGACATCCAACTTTTTTGGTGCATTGCATGGCAGTGCAAAAAGGTGTGCAACGAAAATTGACATTGCAAGCTCAAACTGAACAGTGTAGTGGGAGAAGTCCAACAAAAGTGTACTGTAACTTTCTTAGAATTTGTTTCTGTTGCTTTTTTATAAAACAATAATGCACTTGCTCTGTCTTGAATAAAAGTACATGTAAATGTAGAGAAAGCTCGGTTTCTTCAGATGGTGCACACTCGGCAATTGCCGCCACCGGCTCGTGCACAGTGCGGCACCTATCTAAAGAAACCTTGCGTGCTCTGCATTTCCACTAACGTACTCGGCTGCATGCATTATTTGTATATTAATCAACATCCAGAGAATGGTGTTCTAAGAACAAAATATAATAAAAAGAAAATCTTACAAAATTACCGAGATATACCAATTTTGTCAAATATATTTAAATGTTGTAATCAATCCTATGACAGGAGCAGATGGAGCGAGTGCAAGGGCATCGTCAGAGACATCTACATCCCTGGATCCATCTACAGAGTCGTCTAACGTGACGATGGTTGATAAGAGCTCAAGATCACCAGTCAGTATCGGAACAGGCATACTCACCAAGAGGGTACCTCATAGAGAACAGGTAAATAGAAGATGGATAGACAGATACATGTAAATAGATGTAGATAGAAAGATATTCGATGGATGGACGGATGGATGGATAGACGGATGGATGGATGAACAGACGGATGGATGGATGAATAGAGATAGATAAATAGATAGATAGAAATATAGATAAGTAGATAGATGGATAGATAGATTGATTGATATTAGATGGATCGATGGATGGACAGGTGGATGGATGGATGGAGGGATGGATGGACAGATGGATGGATGAGTGGATGGATGGATGGATGGATGGATAGATAGATAGAAGGATAGA
Organism: Lytechinus variegatus; assembly: GCF_018143015.1. Lineage (NCBI taxonomy): Eukaryota > Metazoa > Echinodermata > Echinoidea > Temnopleuroida > Toxopneustidae > Lytechinus > Lytechinus variegatus. Next base: position 1,958,294 of record NC_054753.1, read on the forward strand.
TAGATGGATAGATATGTAGATAAGTAGATAGATAAATAAATAGATAGATAGATGAATAGATAGACTGGTAGATTAAAGAAAGAGTAAAGAAACAGCCTTTTTTTATGTATGATCAATAAAAATATCAACATCATCAGTCTCTATTGAAAGAAAATACTCTCCTACAGGATACCTCATAAAAATGGGGATGGATTGGAAGATAGAATGGAGAACTGAATTATTTAAAGAGTTAATGGGCATTTCCTTATATTTACAGGTTGAGAAAAACTCAGACTTCAAGGTGAATGTGACTGAGACAGAGTTTGTGATCTTGGAAGACACATCATCCAGTGATTCTAATGCTGTTATCCTCAAAGTAAGTAGTATCCACGTTTGCAGTGGTAAGTAACATTTACTTGATAAGTTTGCGTGGTTAACCATGTTTTTAGTTAGAAAAATATTGTGGATGTCTTTTGGAAGTTTATTCCATAGGAAAGGCCTAGCGTATTGAAATGATCATTCCTATTTACCTATCATATGCCTAGCTGAAGAGCACAGATACTTCATATGTTTAGGTAAACCTTCATGTGTTTTATTGTCACAATTATTCTCCCATCCTCATGACAGTCCACCTGTGCCGTACTGACCCACAAGCCCGTCTCGAAGGAGAACCCTTTCTCGTGCGGACTAGAAGGCTTAGAGATATTCTCCTGCCGTATGAGCAGTGAGCAGGACACTGCTCTCTCCATCGTTGACCCTAGTACCATCAATGTTGAGTTGAAGGGAACGTCGTCTCATGTGCATAGTGGACAACAGCTTGGAGGGCTTCTTGACATCATGGATGCACACGCTGTACTGGAGGTGAGCTGATTAACCTGTTAAGAACTACATTCTGTATTTATGCATTTGTTATGCCCCCGCAGACGAAGTCCAGAGGGGGCATTAAGCGTTGCCCCTGTCCATCCGTCCGTCCGTTCCCCCCACTTGGTTTCCGAGCAATAACTATAAAAATATTTAATGGATTAAACATTTTTGGGGTGTGTAGGTAGATGACACCAAAATACAGGCTACATGTAAGTTTGAATTCGGAGTTCGCATGTCAAAGGTCACAGCTCATTATATACATGTACTGTATGCGAGTTGGTTCAAAGGTCTTAATTTGTTCATTTTATATATATTATGCATATTGGTTTCTGCACGATATTAAGTTCAATCATGTTGAATGATCTTCTGATCATGTTAACCTGGGGCATCTGTGTCCTTGATGCTAGCAGCCTCTCTTTTACGATAGAAAAAAAGAAAAAAGCATTTGCCTGATTTGTATCCAACTAATGCCTCTATTTTGCAGTATTTGTTTGGTATGATTGGGATGTGTATGTTGAATCATTGAACTTACTGCAATAAATTTGAGGTGCCGTGGTCTAAGGCACATGACTACACCGTTGAAATCAGGGGTTTGATTTCTCGGCACGGCCCTTGAGCAAGGCATTTTAATCTGTGTCGCTCTTGCATCAAATGAATAAACATATGCTTTATGCATTATTGATACCAATGTGTTCTCATACCTGGTGGGTGTTTCATAAAGCTGTTCATAAAGTTACGCACAACTTTACGCACGACTGGTCATGTTCTTAGGTCATAACTCAATTATACAGGGATATCATTTAGCACAAGAAAGGATCACCAGTCGTGCATAAAGTCATTCGTATCTTACAAACAGCTTATGAAACACCTACTTGTAGTAATAAAAAAAAATACTACAATAAGTAGATATACCTGTATTGCTACATTTGAATGAAATCTTGCTGTCTTCGAATATTTTTGTCACTTTGACTTTTGGGCACTTTCACATTGAATCATTGATTCTTTCTAGGTTCACATTCAAGCTTTGAACATCCGGGTGTCCTACCATGACGCCCAGCTGTTCCTCAGCATCATGAACTCACTACCATCTCAGATGATCAAGAAACAACACTCTGAGGAAGATGAGGAAGAGGTAGAAGCTGTAGATAACAAGAGGAACGAGGCAGAAGAACAGACACAGTCAAAGTCTAAGATCAAAAGACAAAGTAAGTTTCACCATTTGAGCCCTTTGCAATCAATAATGAGTCAGGTTGCAAACTTATATTCACAACATGCACAGCTATGGCTGATGAGTGGAATAGGGCAGAATTAAAATAAGTGGTCAAAATTTAAAATGTTTAATAGACTGAGAAAGTTTCACATATTTGATTTAATTACATTTGAAAGGATTTATATAATATTGTCCATACGCACGCTTGCATGAGCACTTAACAGCTGCTCTTCTGAAGTCGGGGTAATCATTCTGCATTTATTTCAAAGCACTTATAGAGACTTCTGTTGAAGGTTGTGATAATTGCTATAATTAAGCAAATGAAATTATATTTAAGCAATGATATTGGAAGTGAATCATTACAAACTAACCAAATTCATCACTGGGTCATTATCTTTTCTAGTTTCCAAGTTGAAGGAGCTTGGTTTCCATTCTAAAGACTGCCGGAAGGCCCTAGAGAAGAGTAATTACAGGTTAGACCTAGCAGCAGGATGGCTGCTAGAGAACGCCAAGCCGATTCCTTCATCAAGTCCTGCTCATAGTCCAAGGGACGCGCACCAAGAAGGGAACAGTGCTAAGATGGAGATTGCAGGGATCGAGGTATGTTTGGTCAGCTCATGTCATTTTATTTCTATTTTTGTCATATTATAACCCATCTCCATCAAACATCATTTTCAGAGAATGTCCAGGGTGCGGTAACACAAAGGTTAGCGATTAATCGTATGCTTGATTTTGACAATTGATTGTACATTGTAGTCAATAGAATAAATTGTAGCAAAAATGTTTTACGATCATTTCTAAGCTTTGTGTTTCGGGTCCCAGGGCTTGACATAATCCAAGAATTGAATTAGTCCCAGGCTGTCAAAGGCTCTATTGCCAGAGTTGTAGAGTAGTACTGATTTTCAGTATTTAATACTTAAAAGTGAGAAAAATACTGATAGCTTAATGTAAAATACTGATTTCTAAAGTTTCAGTTTTATGTGTTGTCCTTTGGTATTTGTTGAAAATACTGATTTCCTCACCGAAATACCGAAATACTGATTTTCAACTTAAAAAATACTGAAACGTTCTTTTTCAAGTTGGCAGCTCTGTATTGCAGTGGATGCCCTGTTGATCGGCCTCATGCCCCCCCCCCCATTGGCCTAAGACTTTTGTGTTGTATTATTTAATGTGCCCTAAAGAAAATGGGCCTTGCCCTAAATATATCAAAATTTAAGGCTTGCATGTACATTCCAACAAGAGTTTTTAAACTACAGTATATCGCTCTGCATACTAGATACATTGTGGGCTTATGCATCCTACGGGGTACTCATTTAAAGCCTACATATAGGTGGAGAGTATAAAGGTTGCTTATTCTTTTCATTCTTTCTTTCTTCAAGGTACGAGCTGGTTCTCTGGCCATCACTCTCATCGATGACTGCGGTAACATTGACATCCCTCTGATAGAGATCTCCTGTCAGAATCTCAACTTCTTCCAGAAGCTTCTCCCCAGCGCCCAAGGCCAGGCATCCTGCGTACTCTCAGCTGATTATTATCACAGGAGTCTATCGGGATGGGAACCATGCTTAGAACCTTGGAAGTAAGTTACCAACGTTTTATAATGTGACAAAATTTACAAAATACAGGGAAAATACAAGCATTTCAAGAATTGATTGAAAAGGCACAAGAAATTGAGTAACAAAAAAGTGCAAAGTCATGAAGTCATGAGGATCTAATTGTTATATAATAGAACAAACCACGCATCAATAGAAATCTGCTGATTAACCCTATCTAGGCCAGGGTATTTGGGGGGCCTCCCTTGAGATCTCGGCCGCCAACTGCTTGACCACGCCGAAAATTGGCACACAGGTTGCCAGGGACATAATCTACAAAATTGTGTAGTAAATAATTTCATGCAAATTGCTATTAAGTGATTCTGCTGATTTATGCATAATTAGTATGTGAAATCATACTTTTTTCTTTATCTCCCTAAATAAAGCTCCAAATATTGTTATTTTTGGTATAGAAACTCTTTGTGGTGTTCTTAGCAAGTGTACATGAAAAAAATGTGATATCAGATCAATTCTTATGTATTGTACATGTATGTATCAATATTTCTTATGTATCATATTGTTTTTTGCAATTTCTTATGTATCTTTTTTTTTAACCTTTTGTTTGTCATTGGTTTTTCAGTGAAATTTGTTGAGGACTCTTCTGGATAGGGTTAAACCTCTTCGCATTATTAGCATGTGTTTTACCGAACTATATTCTGCATACATCTGGGCGTACATGTATATAATGGAAACTTACACTTTTGAGGTCCGTATTACGTGTATTTCCATTTGCTTTATCCTGTTGCAATCAATCACTTTATGCCTACTTACTTGTCATTCTTTGTGTAGGTGCAATGTTGAATGGATCCAGCAAGCTGCAAGCCAGATGTATGGAGAAAAGCTTTTTATTCAGATGAAAGGTAGGTCCCTCAATATCTTAGCATAAGATTGCTCCATAGAGGGGTACTCCAAGCTGTAAAATAATACTGTTTGAACAAAAAGAGCAAAGTTAAACAAGATTACATTGAAATTTTGTAATCAAGTAATTATATTTAATACATATATTATTATATTATAAGTAAATTAAGTTTAAATGAGTTGCATGCATATTTAGAAAAAAATATATATATTATCACAATGTCTAACCCTAAACCTAACCTTAACCCTTGGCCTACATCATAGACGAACTAAAGCTCGGAGCTTTCGTCGCAGAAGCAAATGTCATATCATCGAGTCACTCACATATTTTATGTTCTTATTACGTACAGTTAATGACAGGCTGGATCTAAATGTGACTAGCGCCCTCATTGATCTCTATAGCAATACGAAGAAGAGCTGGACAGAAGACTACTACAGCAAAGGAGGGTATGTAACTTGTGGTGCAAGAAGTTTTGTGATCGTACTGAAAACTTGTTGGGGGAGAAATGTAGTGGGAAGAAATATAGGAGGAAAGAGGAGAAGGAAGAATAGGAAGAGGAAAAGGGAGAGAGTGGGAATGGAGGAATAGGAGGAGGTGGAAGAAGAAGAGGAAGAAGAAGAAGAAGCAGAAGAAGTAGAAGAAGAAGAAGAGGAAGTCGAAGAACTAGAAGAAGTAGAAGAAGACAAAGAAGAAGAAGGTGGAGGAGGAGGAGAGTGGCAGGGGGAGGAGGAGGAGGAGAAGAAGAAGAAGGAGAAAAAGGAGGAGGAGGAAAGGTAGGAGGTCAAGGAGGAGGAAATGTAATAAGAAGAGGAAGAGGAGGAGGGAAGGGGATATGAAGAAAATCAGTAGGGGAAGACGGGGTAAGTTGAGCATAGGGGCAAGTTGAGCCACCAGCCCCAGGCCAATAATGAATGAGTCAGACATTGTGGTGGTGTCATGTATTGATGATCCATAGCATAGCCCCTAACCCCACCACATTGTTTTCAACTTTGAAACAAAAAGTAGTTTTTTAGAGGGAAAAATATGAATTTCAGCCAAAAAAGTAAAAAAGAGTGTGAAATAGATAAGTGCTTTATAAACACACACGTCTTTAAATATAATAAAGACATGATAACAACATTATTAGTCCAGGTATGGATCTTCATTCTTGTCATAGTCTTTTATATGATGGATGCATAATAAATGTGTGGATACAAAATTATCGCACTGAGTTCGGACTGGGGTAAGTTGAGCCAAACGGCATGGGGCAAGTTGAGCCATGGTAATTCCTATGGTAATGTATCTTAAAAAACAAACAAACCATTAAAATCGATTGAAATGTTGGCTGAAAGGAGCAAATTTACATGACTGCTCTTTTCCTTTTAAAGGATGTTAGTATTTATAGAGAATTAGCAAGTGAAAAGACTTTGAACAAAAAATTGACATGCTGGTTCTCCCCTCATACATTTTGTACATAGTTTTTGTGGCTCAACTTACCCCAGAAGGTGGCTCAAACTTACCCCATATATGGGGCAAGTTGAGCCATTTGACATTGTTTTTTTCAAAGGTCACGATGACTTTCAGTGTGGGGATAGAAAATTATATATAGGTGGAAAATATTTCAGAAGAATTAAATTTCAAGGCAAGGTACTTATTTCGACAAGATTATTAATCATATCAATTCTAACATGCAAAAAGCAAAAACTGTCACAACTTACCCCGCCTTCCCCTACTGATTTAGCTTTTGCATTGACTATACTAATAAAATAATGTAATTACTGCACCATATATTTCATCTAGAGCTACTGGAAGTGGAAGGACAAGATCACCGTTTGTTCCCTTTGCGATCAAGAATGAGTCGGGTTGTAAACTCTCATTTGCAACCCTCACAACTACTCCCAATAAGTAAGTCGGTAATTTGAATTTACTCTGCTTGGAAATTCCTTAAAACAATAATCCTTGTAGTACATCTGACACTTTTTTCTCTAATTATATAATATTGACTGGCCTTGAGGGGAACATCAAATATATTGCCAGCAAAAGAATCATATTGGCCCGAGTCTTTAGACGAGGGCAATATGGGTCTTTTAAGGGCAATATATTTGATGTTTCCCGAAAGAAGAGCCAGTCAATATTGTTATTATCATCCAAATCAGATATCTAGAGCAAAAATCATGCATAATGAGGATATTTCTTTTAAGAATAGAGTTCTATTGTGTCATGTTAATATCGGTTTACCATTATGACGTACTTGCAAGCGCTCGGATCCAGCGTTGTCTTTATTATGACGTATTTGTGTGCGCGGATCCTTATGAAGCGTATCTCTTTATACGCATCCACAAATGCCCGGATGTGAGACCAGGGAAAATACAAAGGTATATTTTGCATCGTCTCTGCATGCAAAGTAAATACGCGCATTGAGACCGAGGAAAATACAAACAATATACCTACCCTTCTCGATATTCAGAAAAATGTAGGGCAATACGGTTTTGTGAATGACCAGCTCAGATGTCTGATACGGGTGATAATCTTTTTTATTTCATGATCTGCTAAAGCCATGATAATTTAAGAGCATGCAAACCTTATCAACTACATGTACAAAACAGAACCCATGTCACAGAGGTCCCATACTGTACATGTACATGTAGGATATCAGGCGTTAAAATTTTATGGCTTTAGCCTGCTTCATAATTAAAGCTATATGAATCCACTAATAATGCACCAAAATTGTTGGGTAATTTGAGTCACAAATGAAGAAAGCATTATTAAATTAACAAATGAAGAATTACATGTTAAAGGGGAATGAAACCTTTGGAACAAGTAGGCTTGTGTCGAAACAGAAAAATCAAAGAATAAGAACAAAGAAAGTTTGAGAAAAATCAGACAAATAATGAGAAAGTTATGTGCATTTGAATATTGCAATCACTAATGCTATGGAGATCCTCAAATTGGCAATGCGACAAGGATGTGTGGTGTCACATGTGAACAACTTTCCCTTTGATGGAATATAAAATACCCTCAAAATGTCTCTTTTGTTTTTTCTTTTGGTGAAACAAACTGTTTATCTATGATGTATTCTTTAAAAATCTGTATTACATGCCCTCCTATAGAAAGAACACATGATCTACTGATAGATATGATAAAAGAGGCAATTTAAGTGAAATATATACTAAAGTAATGGGGAGAGTTGTTCACAAGTGGCATCACACATCTTTGTCGCATTGCCACTTTGAGGATCTCTAATAGCATTAGTGATCGCAATATTCAAATGCTCATAACTTTCTCATTATTTGTCCGATTTTTCTCAAACTTTCGTTGATCTGTTTCTTTGATTTTCCTGTCTTCACACAAGCTATTTTGTTCCAAAGGTTTCCTTCTGCTTTAAGTATCCGAAATGTTTGGATGAGTGGACCTGCACGTACATGTAAAATAATGAAATAATGAAATGTGTTTTACAGGGTTGTATCATCGCCTGAAGAGAAGCTGAATACTGAGAGAACATTCAGCACGTGGAAGGACGTCCAGTCAGGTCAGGAGATACCGTTTATGTTTGAAGAAAAGGGAAAAGCAAGGCATCGGGTAAGTCGTGGAAATTAATGTCAGTGCCACCCTGTCACTCTTAAAGGGGAGTGAACTGTTTGTGGTCTCTCATTGACTGTGTGTTATGAATGCTTAGTCTTAAAGTTTTCAAATATCTACTTATACTGCAAGGAATAAATTGACCTGTAATCGCATTTGTATAGAGACACTAAAGTGTTTGAAGAGGTAGAGTAACTGTTTTGCTACTTGGCAACATAATTATTGCATAATAGATGTATTGAGTAATTAATGAGCAATGTTATCTTTCAAGTGGGTCTATATTGCTAGACTACACAAGCATTATGAGCAATGTTATCTTTCAAATGGGTCTGTATTGCTAGACTACACAAGCATTACGTGTCAGGAAATGTGCCCCAGATTAGTAGTTGAGGACTCGAGATGGTGCTATTAGTTCGTTTCTGCAAAAATGTCCTTTGTTTCTAAAATACCCTTATGACATTTGAAAACTTAAAAAAAGGTGAGGAAAGAGTTAAGGGAGAAAGACATAGACAGATACATCCACATTCCTATACCTACATGGTTTATTGTGTCAGTCACTGGCTGTCAAAGTATTCACACTGTAATAACGCAGGATAGTAGGAACACACACTCCTATATACAACATGCAACTGTGGACGTTGGTGTCTGTGTGACAATTTACCAGTAAACGGGGACATCAGGGATGCACGCATTTGTCACATTTTTCAATGTATTTTAGCTCCATTTTTTTTCTTGTCTTGTTTGATCATTTATTTTCCATAATCATATAAAAACAGTTCATTACAATGCAAATCAAATACATGCAATAATATACATTCATAAAAGTAAAATACATCTAAAGTGTATTCAGAATGCCTTTCAATGAAAACAAGAAAGGGTAATACATGCTAAATTATTTGAAAATGAAAAAGGGAAACTAAAATAAGGCCATGTGGCCCTGTAAAATAAGTTCCCTTATATCTATATCTAATACAATAAAATATATTATGTGTTACTGAAAGACATGTTTGTAAAAAAAACAAATATGAATTGTGTCAGAGGAACATCGACAAAAAATATGGCAATACATGCACTACTTGGGGAACATGTACGTGTCAGTATTTGGATAAAAAGTATGTTTTCAAATGTTTTTTAAATGAGTTTTGGTTATTATGAAGAGAAATATAATTTGGCAATGAATTCCAAATGATTGGTATACTACATCGAGGACACTTTTCTTCATACATAAATAAAACTTTCCAACGATGAAACTTATATAGATTTCTTGTATTGTAATTGTGAACATTAAGATTTGAAGAGAACATAGTGGAAATATTATATGGAAGTAAATTGTGAAAATACACGTAACCCAACACTGCTCTTTGGTACTGATATAAATCAGTTATATTCAAAGTTTTGAGTTTTATAAAGAGAGGAGCAGAATGGGCAAGGTAATGGCTGTTGGTGCAAATTCACAAAGTATTTCATTTGCGGCTGTTTAAGAGGCTATTAGAGAGACAGAGTGAGAAAAAGGGAGAGAGAGAGGGGAGAAGGGCAAGAAATTTGAGGATTTTGGTATAAGCTCTCTCTATATTCTATTCTTATAGAACACCCATGAGTTAAGAGTTCACCAGTTGGTGGTAAAGGTAGATGGTTGGGAACAGCTAACACCAGTATCTGTGGATAAGGTTGGGGTATTCTTCAGACATGCCAAGCCGCATCATAACCAGCTCTCCAGCATTGTAAGTACTTTTATTTATTTATTTATTATCAATTCGGCAATGACAATATAAAATAAATTTCAACAAAATATAAATATTAAGCAGAGCCGTAGATGGGTACATGTAGCTTAGCTGCCTGGGTATTCATACTCATTTGCATTTTCGATTCAGAGTCCAATACGCGTTCATTTTTTTCACATAATTCTGAAAATGTTAATATTTGTTGGATAGTACCCAATGCATCTCAGTTTTATTTTAGCGCTACTACTCCAGAAAAATCATCATGATGTTTATTGGGACTCTGGAGTAAAAAGTTTCACTTAAGAGCTAATACCTCGGTCACATTTGCTCTACTTCTGCCATACGGTGAGTCTAAAATAGCAGTTTTATTCATATTTATTCTAACCACCTATATGTAGCTATTAAAAAAAATGTTAAAACCGCTGTTTTCGACTCCCCGTACGGCCGTCATAGAGCAAATCTGACTGAGGTATAAGCAGAACACACAACTTAACTGTAACTGCTTGATAGGAAAATCATTAAGTTATCATTTGTTTTGCATTTTCACCGGTTGATTATCAGCATTTGTCGAATCTGATACCATGTATTAATTCTGATTTGTGTTCAGTTCTCGGACCAGCAACCAGCCAGGGTTGTTTTTCATGTGAGCTTAGAGGGCGGTGCACGTAAACTAATCACAGTCCGATCTGCATTGATGGTTGTTAGTCGTCTCAGTGTACCCCTTGAACTAAAACTAGTCAATCCACAGTCTTCTACCAGTAGTAAGTACCTCCATGGTTTTTACATTTCCATATTTCCATTTGTTTTTAATTGTTCGAAATAGACATGAAATGAAATACTCAGAAAATTTGCTTTGCCCAATTGATCATAGGCTCGGCAGCCACTGTGCAGCGCCAGATTGGTGAGGCTCTATCCCTTTAATCGTTGAACGCCAAACAGGGTAGCAGCAACTCCCCTCTTTTAACGTCTTTTGGTCTGACGCAGCCGGGGTTTGAACCCCCGACCTCCCGGTTGTGAGACGGACGCTCTACCATCTGAGCCAACACACCGGTTTCTGATGCTCTTAGATGGTTTTTAGTCGTTGTATTGTTTCTTTTGAACTCAAACTATTCAAACCACACTCTAATTGGCATTATTGGTTGTTAGTCTTAGTCATTGATAATTAATACTTACATAGCATTTATCACAAAGAATCCTGTCTCATACTGGTGAAAAGTTAGTAGACACCGTCTGATCATAATTTCTATGTTTTAATTAGGCAGTCAATATACAGTATATTGTTCATCTAGAACAGATAACCGGGTTTATTGTAATTGTTTCCCTTTTTATCAATAAAAGGTGATTTAAGAAAAAAAAATTGAATTTTATATCTTAAAATCTTGAATATCCCTTGCATTTTGAAAGTTCTACTGGACCTGCAGTGTACTGCAAAATTGTCTGAAAAATGGTAATGGTCAAACCGTAAATCTCTCAATATTTTGATTGTGTTTTCTTTGCAGATCTCCAATACCTAACGTCCCTGGAACCCGACCAGACTTAGAACATGCACATTCTGAATATATGCCTTTGAATTTTGAAACTTGAATCTCAATATCTCTAATCCTTGCCCTCAGGAAACTCCAAGGGACCTACACTGTACCTGCATTGTCTGAAAATAACTATTGGTCAAACTGCAAATCATTTCAATACATGTATTTACATCAATAACTGGGATATACCCATTTGATTTGCTAGTTCATTACGATGAACCTGCGTGCCGAATATAGAGTACACAATTTTTCCTGCGCGCGCGCTGCATCTCCCTACCAACGCACTATCCCAAGATCGTCGCGCAATTTGGCGTCCATTTCCTCTTTTACTTTCGCCTGCGGTCGAGTGCAGTCGCAAGCTAAGTACACTCTCAAAATTGCATTTCTGTTTTCCGTTTGGATACTTTATTGTGCAATTCTTCCCTTATTTCAATCTTATTTTCTCTCATCTAAGATTGTTATAGGATTATCACGTCGCGCGGAGCTTCCGTGATATTATTTTAACGTTTCTTGTCCCTCTTCGTGAGTTTGTTTTTTAAAGATACGTTTCTCACAGGCGGGTTGTCTTCACCTCTCCGCCCCATAGCTCCGCGCCTTCCTGCTCGGGCGTTGTCTTCGCTCCTTTTTAATTCTTTTAATTCTTTTTATTCACTGACTTCTTCGTTTATACGACTTGTCGTGAATTTAATTGATTTATTTCTCCACAGATAGGTTCTGTAGGACGTTAGGAGCGTCGTATTCCAGCCTCGTTTCAAGTTCTTTGTCTCTTGTTTCGAGTTAGTTGATTGTTCTTTTGTTTCAATCAATCCTTTGTTCTTGTATTTATTAATTGAATTAATTGGTTAATTGATTAATTAATTAATTGATTGATTCTTTTAATTCTTGACTTGCTCCTTTGCCTCGATTCAAGTTCTTTGTTTCTTGTTTCGAGTTAGTTGATTGTTCTTTTGTTTCAATCAATCCTTTGTTCTTGTGTTTATTAATTGATTAATTATTCAATTAATTTTAAAAAAAATATATATATTTTCTTTCCTTCACAAGAATACTTAGAATTTTTTTTTTAGGAAGCCGTCTCCTGTCAGCGTTCGTCGCCGTTGACTCGGCCTTCCTTCTCGGGAAAGCTATCTTTGTTTTTCCCCCCTTCCTTTTCAAGTCAGCTACCGGTCTCTGGACTTATAATTTTTTTTTCTTAAACTTCTTGTTTATAAAAAAAAAAAAAAAGAAAGGGAATCTTACTCCCCTTTTTTCCTTAGCTGATCCTCACCTCAAGAAAAATTATTTTTTTTTTCTTTTGAACAGGTGAAGACAACAAAAAAAAAAAAAAAAAAAAAAAAAAAAAAACTTAGTGTTTTCTTCTTTTTAGATGCTTCCCCCCTTCCTTCTTTTCAGAATTTTGGCGGAAGCAGATTCTTGTTGTGATAATCAAATAATTAATTTTTCTAACGGACTTCAGGGACAGTGTCTCTTAATAATTCTTAATTATTACTGTTTCCTTTGTTCTGGGATTTTACCTTGTATCATCCTTGTGAGATCCGTTTTTGACTCTCAAAAGTCCGCTTTTTGAGGTCCTTGTCTTCTGGGTTGGGGTTTGTTACCCCCCCCCCTACCCCCTTCTCTGTTTTTTTTATCTTACTACTAGATCACCCTACGGCAATAATGAGCCTTTCGGACTCTCTTTCTGAAGAGCCTCAGGCGACTGCTGTTTCGGGGCCCGACACCGGGGTCTTATCCCCCACCACAGGTAGTATAGATAGCGAGAACAGAGTCAGAGCCCCGTGGGCTCTCAAAGGGGTGGAACCGTGGACGCGCGTTCACGTGCCCCGCTTAATAAGGGTGGAACCGTGGATTTGCGACCACGTGCCCGCACGGTGATGGCCAAGGCTTCCGTCCCGGAACCTGAACCTTATTGGGGAGCGTCGCACTAGTACAGAAAACGGCGACTCCTCTAGGGCTGTCAGACCCACCGGCCATCGGGTCACCTAAAGTCCGGGGGGAGAGCACGGGTCTCTCCACCCGGCAAAGACTAGGCTCGATGCCGTGTAAGACCCCTCTAGGGAGCGTCGGCAAAGGGCTACCAGCCCCTAGTCGGAAGAGGCACCTGAGTCCGACCGTGTCGGACTCTCAATTCAATCTGACGCCGTCAGATTCGGCCGACGCCTCCTCTCGCTCGGCTAGCTCTCCCCGGGGGAGAGCTAAGGAGAGGAAGACAGGCGCAGCCCAGCCTCTTGTCCCTTCTTCCGCTCCGGCGCCGGAGCAACCGAAGAAGAAGAAAAGAAGAAGAGGAGAACCACAGACGTAAGCCCCGCTCCGTCGGGCGGTCTGTCCTCTGATTCTTTTGATGGCCAGGCCTCTCAGCTTCTCAAGCTAATCTAGAGTGCCCTCCAGCACTGCGGGTTTTTACCCCCAGGCTTGCCTGCTTCAGCCGACGGTACTACCAACCGAGCGGATCAAGCAGACACCGGCCATCCAACACACCTCGGAGAGTCACCGGCAATATCATGTTTCGCCGGCTCACGCACCTGCAAGGGAAATTCCCGCTAATACACAGGTGCTATCGACATACGGGCGTCGCCCGCCATTATGTCACCAGACTCCCGATCATTATACCCTCTTCTGCCCCCCGGCGGGGGCCGCATAGAAGAGGAAGAAGAAGAAGAAATTCTAGGTCGCTAACCCCGCTGTGCGGGCAGACCTTCCCTTCTGATTCTTGTGCCGACGGCCAGGCGTCGTAACTTCATGTTACAACAGAACGCCCTCGAGCACCACGGATCTTCATCCTAATGCTCTCTGTCAGCTAAAACCGCCGTGTCGAGCACCAGGCAGGTCAAGCAGACAATCACCGTCTCGCACCTCGGAGAGTCACCGGCAATATGATTCGCCGGCCCACGCACCTGCAAGGGAAATCCCCGCTAATACACAGGTGCCATCGACATACGGGCGTCGCCCGCCACTATGTCGCCAGACTCCCGATGATTGTTCCCTCTTCTGCCCCCCGGCGGGGGCCGCACAGAAGAGGAATAACAAGAAGAAAGTCTAGGTCGCTAATCCCACTTTGCGGGCAGACCTTTCTTTCTGATTCTTGTGCCGATGGCCAGGCGTCGTAACTTCATGTTACAACAGAACGCCCTCGAGCATCACGGATCTTTATCCTCATGCTCCCTGTCAGCTAAAACCGCCGTGTCGAGCACCGGGCAGGTTAAGCAGACATTCGCCATCTTGCACCTCGGAGAGTCACCGGCGATTTCATGATTCGCCGGCTCACGCACCTGCAAGGGAAATCCCCGCTAATACACAGGTGTTATCGACATACGGGCATCGCCCTCCATTATGTCACCAGACTCCCGATATTTGTGGGTCAGGCGTCGCACATACTCCCATGAGCAGTGCGGGTAATTCACCCACGCTTCATATCAGCTTCAGCCGCCTTGCTAAGCACTGTGCGGCTCAAGCAATCACCTGTCCTCTCACACCGGGCATTTATTGAAACGCTGTTCACCTACACGGTGACCCCCGTTTCTATGCAGGTGCTTCCGACATACGGCTTTCAAGCATCAATATGTCGGCAAGCTCTCGGTGACCGACGGCTGGACGTTGCATCCGTTCAGGCTGCATCTATGCGTCCCCGAGCATTACGGGTTCTTATCCTCGTGTTCTCCGTCATTATAAGACCGCCGCGGTCTTATTGCCGGCGTCGGGTATTGAGCGGATTGAGACTTCTCTCGCCAACCCGCACTCCGGGGAGCCATCGGCGAGTTACCTGCATGGGTATTCCCCTTTTTATGCAGGTACTCCCGAATTCGCCCTCTACGTCAAGCCCACGTACGGCGACGACTCCTTCAGCGGTAACTCTCTCCATTCTACCCCCTAAGCGGGCCCGTAGATTGGAGGTAAGAATCTCTTACATACCGCATGCCGCACTTCTCTCGTGAGAATGTTTGGCTGCTTTGAGGGGGCAACCTATCACGTCCGCGGTCCGTCCGCCCAGGCGACGGGACCGTCGGTTTCTGGCCTGAACCTCACTTTCTATTCGAAAGTAAGGGTGCCCTGTCTTACTTAGCTCCTACCCTTGCAAGGCCAGAGTCAGGGCTAGTACAGACACCCGTCCTCCAGCGATCGCCGCTGAAGAGAGGGCGACTCCGATATGAGCACCATCACCGCTCAGCGGTATGTCTCACTACCTCATAGCTCTCCGAACTTATGAGTATGTATATCGGATCTGAATGTCACGGCGATTTAAAGTTCTCCTGTGCTTAGTAATCGCTACGCCTTCACCACCCGGTGCATTATGGTTATGTTAACCTATTGTCTCGTATTCGGGCGGCTCGTTCGAGCCCTGCCCGAGCTGCCATCACCGGTCGTCCAGCCGGACACCGCCCAAAGCACCCGCACCGAATACCTGGAGGGAATCAGCTTTTCATATGCTAGATATCCCTCCTGTTGACATTCACAGCTGTTCCCCGAGTCCTTCCTGGTCGGGTAAGCATCATCTCGGAGGAAAGAAACCGCCGTACATCTCATGAGATTATTGGCTATGTACGTGCGTTCAAGCTTGTTTAAAGCCCCAGACTTCTCTGTCGGCATTCTATGCCTACTTTCTGGGCACACCCACCGTACCGGGTCGGCGAGTTTACACCAAACAGTACGCCTTCAGACCATCGGTCGAGCTCTAACAGTCTATCTTATAGACTGCCCTCTATGTGGGTCAAGCTTGCGGGCGTCTCCGCCGTTTCCTCCTTGTGTGGAGTGGTCTACGGTGGATGTCTTGCCGTGCCCATTTGTCGAACCGTCTTCTTATTTAGAAGCTTTTTCACTCGGCACACTCGAGTCGCCTCGCATGCTGCTTTCATCCTCCCTCCATGCAATGCATGTGGCCATGGTCACCGCACGACCGAGGATGATGTAACCGTGGATGCATGTATGCTTATGCCTACCTAACCACAATCACTACGACCCGCTTTTTCTCGGGCCGACTGTGGATGAGTCTCTCCATGTAAGTGATTTACTTCACTGGAGTTCTTCTTTTAGAAACTTAGATGCTCATCCCCCACTGCTTAGGGCGTCATTTTTGCCGCCCCCCGCAGCTTTTTGGAACTCCTTATTCTCCGATATCGGACTGTTCCACGCTGCCGCAACCGGCGCCGGCGGTGCTTGCTCTTACGATCACCTGAGAGACCAGGCCTTGTGGCTGTTTTCATAAACAACTGGTTCTCACCGCAGACTGATGGAAATTTTTGTGATTATTTTCCTCAAGTCTCCCTCCTCCTTCGCTTGTTTCTTCAAGCGAGGACATCGACACTCTTAGCCAGTTTCCGTCCCTAACTTGATAGGACAGGGCCGTTGCTACCTCATTCGATTCCGTTGGGAACGTACTGTTGAGGTATCATATCTGGCGATGTCTGTTCGTTAGAACATCTCTTGATTGTCGCCTTCACGTAGGATCATGACAGAGACTTTTCGCCAGCTCCCTCTGGCGTACACTTGCTGCTGCTAGGGATTCCCCCGCCCGGCGGTCATCCATCGCAGCCTAGCCTCACGGGCTCTCTCGGCAATGGTGGCTTGAGCCAAGCCACCTCTTCCACCGCGGGCACTGCACCCTCAGATGGGTGCTTCGATCAGTACGGGAGAAAGGGGATCCTGAGTTCTCTCTCGATCACTCGGTCTATCACACTTTTGTCGTGATGTGTACCGCGCTGTTTCTCTGACACGCCCGGTTGAGCTATTTTAACCAGACTGCTTTATTCTACATAGGCAGCAGGTCCGCGGCATTTCTTATTAAAAGGATGGCACTCAGTCGCTTTCTCGACCCTTGACTGCCTTACGAGTGGTTTTCTTCTTAAATCCCTACTCTCCGTCGTTCCTAGTCCCCTTCGGACCGCTAGTAACTTCTGCCACAGCTCTCTATCAGAATTCTGCAGATGTTCTGCCCTCACGCATTTGAGACAGATATCGAATTCTGGGCGCTTTCTCCCACGCGGAGGCTTCTGAGATCTCTCGCCTTCTCAGATTGTTCGATTGATCACTTACTGAGCCTTAAAGCTACAGTTTTCCGATCACGATTCTTGTTGAAATTTTCAACAAATTCCGAATTTTACGCTCTAGTCAGCTGGTGATGTTGTTCTCCTGACACTAGGCCGAGGGCCCATGATACTTAGTATCATTCTTCTTGGGCTCTTTCTTGGAATCGTCGTTCACGACTTCTCGAGGTCCGCCTATTGACGCCCCTCTTTCCTTCACTCCTTGCTCTTAAGGACTTCTCCACATGAGGCTTTATCGCCTCCCCTGTCCGTAAGGCAACGGCCTTTGTGTCTTCATCTCCCTATTTTAACGCACTTCTTAGTCTAGACATGCCTCCCTTCACGTTGAATCCGTGTTGGTCTAGCAAATCAAATGGGTATATCCCAGTTATTGATGTAAATTATGAAAATACTTACCATGATTTTCTTATTTACGAGATAACTGGATATACCCATTTGAACCCTCCCTCCTACCCCTCGCCTTGTGTGACAACATGTCTTGCCCGCAGGCTCATGAGAGGAAATGGACGCCAAATTGCGCGACGATCTTGGGATAGTGCGTTGGTAGGGAGATGCAGCGCGCGCGCAGGAAAAATTGTGTACTCTATATTCGGCACGCAGGTTCATCGTAATGAACTAGCAAATCAAATGGGTATATCCAGTTATCTCGTAAATAAGAAAATCATGGTAAGTATTTTCATAATTTTTATTTCTTTCCCTTCGCAGATCCCCAATATCTGAAGCCCCTTGAGCCTAACCAGCTGGTAGCCATCCCGTTACCCTGCGTATCCTGGGATATCTATCTCAGACCAAAGGGATGGGCCGTCTCGTACTGTGATAAACCGTTACTATGGCGACAGGTCCAGTATCCTGGCGACTCCAAGAGCTTCCCCATGGAGTGCAGGACAGACAGTGGGGATTCCGGTATCTTCAGGTCAGGAAAGAAATGTTTATCAGAAAGATAATTTAATGTATCTTTTCATGGTGTATTCATTAACAGTTGTCCTCAACCAAATAGAGTGGAATCATTCCAACCAAAAGATTGCCAGTAATTGTTGTGTGTATTCTTCTTGCCTCATTTGGTGTGGTGTTATTGTCTCCCCATTCTTACCCAAAAGTTGCCAGATATATCTTGATTTATCACCTGGGGCCCGTAACACAAAGCTTAGCAATGATCGTAGAACATTTTTATACGATTGATTCCTTTAACTACGATGTACAATCAATCATAAAAATCAAGCGTACGATTAATTGCTAACCTTTGTGTTACGGACCCAGATCATGTTTTTTTACAATGATAATCCAAGACCATAACATGCAGTATCATGACGTCCTACTCAAGATAATATACTCTTTGTAAACATAGAATGAAATTTGACATTTCCTGACAGGTTGCTACTTAATGCTGATCACCACGCTCTTTCTTCGATCCAACAGCTCTCCCATCACACTTACCCTAAGAACAGATACGTCAGAAAGTAAAGAGAATGAAGTAGACATTTTTTTTTGCTCGCATTCACCCCATCCTATTCCCTTCCAAACTTCTGGTTCCCATTTCATAAATACTCGTTATAATAACAAGTGCACAATTTCTATAACGAATGTATTATTAGCCAATCATATCGAAGAATTTCAGTAGCTTATAACTTATTTAAAATTTGTTATCAATTCAATTAAATTCAATCATGGTTTATTTCGTATAAAAACAATACATGTTACAAAGCCAGAAGGCTGAAATTAACATGTTTACAATAAAACGTTCACAAACAATTACAATTTACAATGTACATAGATAATAAATGTACATAAAAATTCATTAAATATAATAAAATAGAACAAAAAAAGAAATACAATATTAAAAAGTGATGAATATTAGACAATTAAAAATTCAAATATCAATTGGATTGAAATGGATACTAAAACAATGGCAAAAATTTTAGTTGATTTCAAGGGTATGAAAATAAAAATTTATTTAGAATTTAGTAAATCCATGAAATATGGTATTGCACTTTTTCTAAAGCGATCCGTTTTGCATTTTAACTGAGCAAAGTTTGGAACACTCCTTAATGAGATTGAGATATTTTTCCTTTTCGGTAGCCAATTATCATGACATGTTTTATGAAACGGGCCCCTGATATGAAAATGGACCTGTAGCTGTACCTCTGCTTGTATCCTATTCATGCATCATGTGACCTGTCACCCCAAGACCAACAACTAATCGCTCAAGATGAATTTTGAGATTCATCTTTAGATTGAAAAAAGCGTACCCTAATCTTTAGAATTATATTTTTCTTTTCAATATTGATGAATAATAACCCACTCAAGTACTTGATTTAATGCTTGGGAAGAGAGAAAACAAAGGTTTGGAGTTTTTGGTTCACCCAAGCAAGAGATGTGAAAACTGTGCAGTCTTGGTGATATTTCAAAGTCCTGAAAAAGTGGCTCAAAGAATCTCTTCTATCTCATCTTCGGAATAAAAAAGTTTGGATATATGAAAGGTTGATTATTTTATGGCATTGATCATATGCAAACTCAAAATTCTTGCATGTAAAATGAATAGTGCACTTCCAATGCCTTTACTCTTTTTATAACTTGAAGGATTATGATGATTATAAAATCATTCTAGACATATTCTATATCCATTAGGTTCTGTCTGTTCGTGAAGCATGAAGCTTTCCCATCGAAGGGCGCCCTTGGCCGACGATCCCAGGCCAAGAAGACAGAGGCTCTAGCAGCTCAGCCAGGTCATACCTTGACCATCTTACCTCCGATGGTACTGACCAATCTACTACCAATGGAACTTAACTTCTTAGTGGTCAGATCCAAGGTTCAGGGATGCATCCGACCTGGAATGGATGAACCTATCTATACAGTAAGTATCTGAAATGATTTGTTTGCAGTATTTTATTTTGGTTTACAATTTTTAGCTCATCCGGCCCGAAGTGCCAAATGAGCTTTTGCCGTGGCATGGCGTCCGTCGTCTGGCATCCGTTCACAATTTCAAAATGCTTCTTCACCATTTTAAGTCCGATTTCAATTTTGTTTGCTTCATATTTCAATGCCTCCACCCACCACAGGTGGCAACTAGAGTCATTTCCGTCTGTGTTTCAAGTTATAATTTTTGGCGTAACTCTTAAATCATCAGGAGATTCAAATTTATCCTTTCCTATATAGAATAGACAATGATCCTAATTCTTTTTTGATTACAGAGAAATTACATGTTAAAATATTATTTTGTAGCAATGGCTAAAGGAAAATTGTGAGATTAACTTCAATCTTGGGGTGTGTTTCACTAGTTAATCATGTCAAATGATTAAATAAACTTTTGAGGGATTAACTTTAAATGTGGTTCGTTCAAATTAGATCAATATTGAGATTATCTGTAGTGTATTCATGTTCTCCTACAAGTTGATTGTTTTATTTTAACATTATTCAATCACTTATTGGCTACCCTAATGTTTTTGTTTTGTTTTCAATGCTATATCAGGCTGACCTTGACCATGCACAAGACATCAAGTTCTTCACAGAGTCTTTCAGGGAATGCACACAACCCCTCACCATACCAGCCAAGCATAACAATGACGGATTTGCTTATATAGAGCTCAGAGATTCACACCCGAAGAGGAGAAGCTTACAGCTGGCTGTCAGGGTAGAGTGTGTCGCTGGTAGAGCACTCAAGGTAAATACAAGGCAATAGTGGTGTCAATTGTAGTGTAGTGGTGGTGGTTCTGGTGGTGTTGGAAACGATGGTATACAGAGCTCAGAGATTCACACCCGAAGAGGAGAAGCTTATAGCTAGGGTGGACTGGTCGCGGGTAGAGCACTCAAGGTGAATACAAGGCAAGAGTGATATCAATTGTAGTGGTAGAGGTGGTGGTGGTAGTGTTGGTTGTGGTGATGGTGGTGTTGGAATCAGTGGTAGTAGAAATGTTGGCAATGGTGGTAACAGTGAGGTTGGAGATGATGGTGTTGGTAGTGGTGGTGGTGATGGTAGTGGTGGTGGTGTTGGTAGTGGTGGTGGTGTTTGTAGTGGGGACAGTGTTGGTAGTGGTGGCAGTGTTGGTAGTTGTGGCGGTGTTGGTAGTGGTGTTGATGTTGATACAGGTGGTGGCGGTGTTGGTACTAGTGGCGGTGTTGGTAATGGTAGAAGAAATGGAAATGGAGGTGAGTTGTAGTAGTATTTTTTTTTGCAGCCTGAATGATGGTGGTGGTAATGGTAACAGTTGTGGTAGTAAAAGCAATGTTGATGGTAAGAATTTATTGATTTACATATACATGTATCTCATGCTGATTATGATTAAGAAGACAGTAATGGATGTGTCTATACAGAGCTCAAGAATTCACACACCAAAAGGAGAAGCTTACAGCTTTCATTTAGATTATCATAGTGATGGTATGAATGGTATGGTGATGATGTTATTGATCTGGTTCTCAAATGTTCCAATGTCTATGGACTGCTACAATGATTTTTTTGTCTCATCTGCATAGCAGAGTGAGACTATAGGCACCACTTCCGACGGCGGCGGCGGTGTCAACATCAAATCTTAACCTGAGGTTAAGTTTTTGAAATGACATCTTAACTTAGAAAGTATATGGACCTAGTTCATGAAACTTGGCCATAAGGTTAATCAAGTATAACTGAACATCCTTTTAGAGTTTCATGTCACATGACCAAGGTCAAAGGTCATTTAGGGTCAATGAACTTAGACCATGTTGGAGGAATCAACATCAAAATCTTAACCTGAGGTTAAGTTTTTAAATGTCATCATAACTTAAAAAGTATATGGACCTAGTTCATGAAACTTGGACATAAAGTCAATCATGTATCACCAAACATCCTGCATGAGTTTCATGTCACATGACTAAGGTCAAGGTCATTTAGTGTCAATGAACTTTGGCCGATTGGAGGTATCTGTTGAATTACAATCAAAACTTTGAAAGTTTATGGATCTGACTTTTGAAACTTGGACATAAGAGTAATCAAGTTTTACTGAACATCCTGTGCAAGTTTCAGGTCACATGATCAAGGTTAAAGGTCATGTGAGGTCAATGAATTTTTGACACATTGGGGGTGTTTGTTGAATTACCATCCTATCTCTTTAAGTGTATTGGTCTTGTTCATAAAACGTGGAAATAAGAGTAACCAAGTATCACTGAACATTTTGTGCAAGTTATAGTAGTTTTCAAAGTCAGCAATGCTGCTATGTTGAATCGCGTGATGCAGGTGGGACGGCCAGAGGCATTCCACTTGTTTCATAAATACTTTCATGATGATGATGATCATCACCATCATTCTCATTATCATCATCATCATTATCATCATCATCATCACCATCATCACCACCACCACCAACACTGCCGCTGCTACAACAACTTCTACTACTACTACTACTACTACTACTACTACTACTACTACTACTACTACTACTACTACTACTACTACTACTACTACTACTACTACTACTACTACTACTACTACTACTACTACTACTACTACTACTACTACTACTACTACTACTACTACTACTACTACTACTACTACTACTACTACTACTACTACTACTACTACTACTACTACTACTACTACTACTACTACTACTACTACTACTACTACTACTACTACTACTACTACTACTACTACTACTACTACTACTACTACTACTACTACTACAACTACTTTTGCTACTGCTACTGCTACTACTACTACTACTACTACTACTACTACTACTACTACTACAACTACTACTACTACTGCTACTACTACTACTACTACTACTACTACTACTACTACTACTACTACTACTACTACTTCGATTACTACTACTACTACTACTACTACTACTACTACTACTACTACTACTACAACTACAACTGCTACTGCTACTACTACTACTACTACTACTACTACTACTACTACTACTACTGCTACTACTACTGCTACTACTACTACTACTACTACTACTACTACTACTACTACTACTACTACTACTACTACTATTAATACTACTACTACTACTACTACTACTACTACTACTACTACTGCTGCTACTACTACTACTACTACTACTACTACTACTACTACTACTACTACTACTACTACTACTACTACTACTACTACTACTACTACTACTACTACTTCTACTACTTCTACTACTACTACTACTACTACTACACTACTCCTATTACAATTATTATTACCAATTTTTGCAGGTGTATGTTTCGGCATCCTACTGGCTGATCAATAAATCTGGTCTGCCTCTTGTATTCCGTGAGGAGGGAGCAGATTTCGACGCAGCTGGTCAGTACGATGAGCATGAGCGAGCCAGGAGTGTGGCCCCTCTGATGTTCTCATACAAGGAACCTGGAAAAATGGATAACATGTGAGTCTGTTATTTCTATTTTTAACTCTTTGCCCACCACGGACGACTCATGGCACATACAGCGGACTGCCAATGACGACTCAAGTCACAGGTCGCACACAATGCATAGGGCACCCCAACATTAATGTGGCGCAGTGGGTATAGTGTATGTGGCGGGCAAAGAGTTAAAAAGGATATTAGTATCTTTGAGGGAGCTTGAATCGATTGAGTCATGTTCGTGGCATATTACAATGCTCAATGGATTCAGTAAAGTTGTGGTCTTACAATGTGTTGGACCCGGGTTCAAAACCTGATCAGTGTATTGGTGAAATTTGTTAAGTTATTTATCTTCATTACGAGTTCTCTCTGAGAGGACCTCAACCTGTCAGTCCTTTTGTTGCTTACGAGCGAGCATTCAGGATTTCTTGGAACCCAAATTTATTATTTGACTATAAGACAGACTGAACTGGTGAATAACAAGACTTTTTGTCACTATCAGGGGGCCATTTCATAAAGCTGTTTGTAACTTAAGAGCGACTTTAAGAACGTCTGGTGATCCTTTCTTAAACGCTACACCATCGCCAATGAATTTCCCATTTACTACACGAAGGGATAAATTCCGGTAGGCTCCCATAAAACCTTTTTCCCCTCCTCAATTAAGCCCCTATGACGTTTGTGTTTAATATCACCAGGTGTGTGATGCGTCTTGGTCAGAGTATCATAGGACTAGAAGGCAGACCTAACTGGTGTCATCGTATGTCACTAGAGGGCGGTACAGGAGTACGATCTCTAAGGATCTACCAAGATGGAGGCAGGCCTCACATGTAAGATGATTTTTTTTGTAATAAGTGTTTCAGCTTTTTTTTGGCGTACATGTATGTGTATTTTGGATGTGGACATCTGAAGAGTAATTCTTTTGTGGCCATTTACCATCATATTCTTCCAAAATGAAGGCAGGCTTCACATGTAAGATGATCGTTATTTTTTTAAATTAGTGTTTCAGCAGAGTTTTTTTATCGACATATATGTAGTACAGATTTAATCTGAAGAATGATTTTTTTTGGGACACTTACCATCACATTCTTCCTAATTAATAGGAAAATTTAAAAACCCACACTTTTCCAACATGAGGTGTTGCTCTGTAATTACAGCCATGTTTGCATCACTACTATTTCTTGGGTTCTAAAATTGTTATTATTATTATCATTATTCAGCCATAAAAATTATACAGTGTAAATAATGTAGAGGCTCGAACATCAGCTAAAGTTAATATTTTCATTCTCCAGAAGCTTGTGAGTTGGATTTTGAACAATTTTAAAAGTTTGATTTTGATTTAAGGGAATCCAATTATGTTAAAACAGACATTATTGGATATCTTGGTTTCAGGGTAGCGTGGTCAACAGTCATGCATAGAGTGGTCTATCTGAGGTACCTTGTGAAGAGCCTGTGCTGCATATTTTAGCATATACATTGTTTTGTAATAATACAACTCCCAGTCCCAAGAATGTTTTGTAATCGAATGGTCCAACATGGATCACATGATATTCAGGAAATTGAACTATAATGGCATCCAAAATGCACTATCCTGCACTCTGACATCAGAGTGCAGAATAGTTCGAGGTCTGGAATTATCTAGAATTATCCAGAATTTAGATCAAATATATCATTCGGGGATATCCAGTAACATGGGAGGTGTATAAAACAATCAATGCATGCATTCTTGTGAATAGAGGACCTTAATAATTACATGTAACTCTGTGCTCGACTCGCCAAATGGATGTACCGCACTCGGTCCTGCGGACATTGGTGCAAATCGTTCATTATTTGGCCCTGCATGCACGCGCTTACATGCATAAATTGAAATGAAAGACCGCTTGCAAGATTCCCGCTGCAACACTTCCGCGCAAAGATGCTTCTCTGACTGTATGACAAATGAAGGGGTTCATATTTTCAGGCTCTCTATTTCAAAATGCCTTTTGTTATACATTACAGAGTGTACAACATAGGTATCGATGTTCGGCCTGGTAAAGGACGCTACCTTGAAACCAAGATTGTGACCTTTGTACCTCGGTTTCAGCTTGAGAATCGATCCTCCCATCACCTTGCCTTCGCTCAAAGACATCTCACTACAGGCCTGGTTAGTATACAGTCAGGTGGTGTTTCATAAAGCTGATTGTAGTATTTCAATTCAATTCAAAAATGGTCTTTATTGATAATCAAACATGTTAACAATCATACATGAAAAAACAGCAAAAGCTGGAAAGATCATGCTTACAAGTTGGTTTTGGCACATTATTAAATACATAGTAAAATGCATTAAAAACGGTTATACATTTAAAAGTAAATACATTTTAAATAAGGCATAAAAGACAATGAACATGATGAACGAGTGAATGTAATATGATAATGGCAGACTTGAAGGAGAGGAGACTGACACTTATTTAAATGACAAAAATAATTTTATAATGGGGTGAGGATGACCATTTGCATTGCCTTTCTTAGTCTACACACTCATCTTTTGTTGAGTATGTCTACCAAAAAAGTAATAATTCAAATGATAATTCAAATAATAGTAAGTTGGACTTGTCCCGCGCCATAGCCACTCTTTGAGTGCTCAAGGCACTTTTCAAGAGGAAAATTGAACAGAAATGTTTTTAGGTTTTTTTTTTATTAAGTTTCAGAAGTTAACCATGATTTAATGTCTTTAAGATTGGTGTTTCATCTGGGTTTAGTTTGAAGAAAATTATACAATGGTTGGGATTTGAACGCACAAACCTTTGCTGCAAAGGTTAGAACCTTCAGATCACAATGCTCTTTATAAAGCTTACCTCATTTCTTTTATTTTCTAAGTAATGAAATATTTCTAATGTGATTTTCATTCTCCAGGGACCTAAGAATCCCAAGAATCATCTTGCCATAACCCCAGGGTCAAAGGTCATATTTCACTGGCCTCGTGATGACCTTGACAA
Organism: Lytechinus variegatus; assembly: GCF_018143015.1. Classification (NCBI taxonomy): domain Eukaryota; kingdom Metazoa; phylum Echinodermata; class Echinoidea; order Temnopleuroida; family Toxopneustidae; genus Lytechinus; species Lytechinus variegatus. Next base: position 1,984,948 of record NC_054753.1, read on the forward strand.
GTTACTGTGCGTTCGTATGCATGACCTTGAGGGCTGCCGATGGTCTGGTGGAATACGCATAGACCAGCCAGGATCTCTGAACATCAATATGAGGTAGAATTCCAATTTTAATTCAAATTGAATTTAAATGCAATTTAAATGCAATTTAAATTCAGTTCAAATTCAATTCAAATCAAATATAATTAAAATTCAATTCAAATTTCAATTTTAAATTGAAAAAAATTGCATGTTCTATTACCTAAAGTATTTTGGCCAACTAGTCTCTTCAAGCTTGGAATGGAATAACAAGAAAATAAATGATGTCAAACATGCATTAAAAATACCAATAATGCAATACTGACTATGTTTAAATGATTCCTTTATTTTAAATCGTAATCTAAACGAAAAAGTTTGAAAGTCAGAAGTAGCAAAGTGATTGTTTATTTATAATTCTTCAGTAACTTGACTATTCTTCTCATGTTGAATCACCCTACTACATGCATCCTTTGTTCCTAGGAGTCATAACAACCAGACTAACATCATCCATGTTGAGATACGTTTAAGAGGAGCTACATTCTATGTCATCTTCACAGACACCACGGACCTACCACCACCATACAGGATAGACAACATGTCACAGGTAAGCTACCTTGCAGATCACGTTCATGTTAATTTTATTTTTAAAATGTTACAGGCTTAAAAAACACCAGGGCACAACAAACCCGCTTGGCCGGGGCAAGTGAAAATGACGTGCAGGCAAGCATTTCTCAAAGTCAATTGCCCGATGCGGGCTAGTGGTTGTTTTGGAAATAAAATATCAGTAGACCCTCTAAATTTCAGTATTTTTTGGATAATCACATCTATCTCTCAGATTATGTCAAACCAGTAAAAAAAAACAATTCTAAGGAAATATGGCAAACAGATAACCATTTCGTGGATTTAAAGATGCAAAATATGAAATTTTAACAACTATTGGTGAAGGTTTTTTTTTAAACCTTAATTAAGCCCCATTTATAAATAGCGAAAAAAAATCAAAATAACCGTAATGACTCGGGCCTACATTGCTGAAAATAAACTTTTAAATGTGTGTTCTTTTATACTGTACATGATTCTCAATTGTTGTTATTTTGTATGACCTTTAAAAATATTGGTTCAGAGTGAAATGAGGATTAGGACTAAGGTTAAAGTTAGGTTTGAAGATTAGGTTTATGTTTGACTTTATGTGAATATATGTTTTTTGGAGCAATTGTCACTAGAGAAATGTCATGAAAGCGTTCTATGCATGTATGCAAATAATAATGTTAATAGGCACTTGTATAGCGTCATCTTTCTAGAAACAATCTATTCCGAGGCGCATTGTTATTATTATGATTTACCCAGCTTTAGCTCGAGCTGCCTTTCAGCGCTCATGCATTCAAGGAAATAATCCTGCCGGTTACCCATTCACCTCACCTGGGTCGAGTGCAGCACAGTGTGGATGAATTTCTTGCTGAAGGAAAACGCCATGGCTACTGCTAGATTCAAACACACGACCCTCTGTTTGAAAGACGAGAGTCAGAACCTATAGACTGGTAGATGTCACACACTCACCATTTCTTTTGTATCATTCAAATAATGATTGTGTTAACTTGTTTTTGGTATCAGGTCGACATTATCTACTACCAACGGGGAGTGTCAGATCCAACCCTTCGTACCATGCTAAGACCAAAGATGTCAGGTGAGTCACTATTCTATTAAATGAGTTCAGCCAAAAGATAGAAGGATCCTGATTGGTCAGATTTGCTCCCATTGCCCCGAGTATAATTTTTTTATATGGTGATGAAATGTCATGAATGTTGGATAAATGTACATAACAACAGTTGCTTTGTGCATTTTGTGTACAAAGTTGGGTAAGGCCAAGGTGCACTTTGTCAAGTCCAGGGGGGTGTTTCACAAAGATTTTAGTATGACTTAGAGTCGCACTTAAATACCGGGATCCGTACGGTATGAAAAGCTTGACCGCATTGGTCAGATCGTGTCATGAGGACACGCACTAATGCGTATCTATCAATAAGATTGCGCGTTGCATATCATGTACGCGTCGGCATTTAAGTGCGACTTAAGTCATACTTAAATCTTTGTGAAACACCCCCCTGGTCCTTCTGTGACATTGGTCCCTTTAGTTTTGGGGCCAATCTCATAAAACATGCTATGATGGAAAATTTGCAATTACTTTTTTAAGCTATTGAAATTATTTGATTTGATTGGCTGATAGTACGCTTGTCATAGAAATTGTTCATTTGTTGTTAAAAGAACTCTTTACAAAACAGACCCCAGTGTTTTCAGCTCAGGATCCCATGACAGGGGCAATAATTTATCTGTGCTCAAAGGCGTCATTCCAATGTATTAACACTAACCACACCAGGCTTTTATGGGTGTTCTTAGACCGGGGGGGGAGGGGGGTGTAATCTACATGTACAAGGCTGAATGGTTAATATGTCAGAAATCATCATATTTTGTTTTATATGATAATGAATGCATAAATCATACTTTTTGCTCTAATTCACTATAAAAAGCTCGTACATGTAGATTGCAATTTTTTGTGTAAATATTCTTTGCACTTTTAGGCCCCCCCCTGTACATAAATCGCGATAACTTTTTTGCGCATGAAGCGTTCGCGCCGCCATTTCATGACTTTTTTTTCTTGAGTTTTGCGCAACTTTTGATACCAAATTTGTATACCCCCATGCCGCGGTTGCAGAGTTACGTAACATTTTCGTATCACATGTCACTTAAGAAATTGAAATTTGTATTCGTTTGTGTGTAAAGTGTATGGTATTTGAATGAATGTTATACACATTGTTTTCTAACTACATTTTTATTTGTTTCTTTCTATATTATGTCACTTGTGAATTCAAGTAGCAGTTCTAGGATATGAAAATAATGAAAAACATTGCATAAAAAAATAAAGAAATACATAAAAAAATGAAAATAAAGAAATACATAAGAAATTAAAATCAAAGAAAAACATAAGAAATTAAAATCAAAGAAAAACATAAGAAAAGTAGTGCAAAATACCAGAATCGCTTGCACAACTATATTCTTGGGTGCAAGAGAGTGTAATGCAATAAAACATGCCAATTATTGTATTTCTCTACATAACGCATGCAGAGTACTTATTTGCATATTTAGTAATTACTAATTTGCATAAGCATATCTAATAATTCAAGCATGAAACAACACAATTCCATGATAAACAACCTCATCTTACAGCTGAAAACCTTGAAACAGGAATTTATGGACCGCAATAAGTACCAAAATATGAAAAATTCAATTTTTTGATAAAAATTTGCATATTCACATAATTAATTATGAATATAATTTGCATAAATTATGTGATATCTCCTATGCTTTGTTTTCACCAGCTAGTGTACATGTAACACATCACTTGTTTATCTTCCAAGATTGCTTTGGCTCATTGCAAGAGAGTGTAATGCAATAAAACATGCCATATGTTGTATTTCTCTAAATAACGCGTGCAGAGTACTTATTTGCATATTTAGTAATTACTAATTTGCATAAGCATATCTAATAATTCAAGCACGAAATAACACAATTCCATGATAAACAACCTCTTCTTACAGCTGAAAACCTTGAAACGGGAATTTATGGACCGCAATAGGTACCAAAGTATGAAAAATTCAATTTTTTGATAAAAATTTGCATATTCGCATAATTAATTATGCATATATTAAAAAATACAATGAATATCAGTATTTTGACTATGTTTTCTTTTAGAGGACATGACAAAGGATGTGTGTGCCAAATTTGGTTGCGATCGGACGACCAACGGCCGAGATCTTAGGGGGGGGCCAAAAGGCCCCCCCCAGTTTTTCTAGCCTCCAAAATAGCCCAGTCTTTTTAGGGTTAAGCACTATTTAAAATGGAATATCGTCAATCTGAATATATAACCCCCAAAACCCCAAGACAATGCTACTTCTGTGACATTACAATGGATTAAACTTCCCGCAAAGGAAAATTAACCAATTAACAAGCATTTATTCTTCTTTACTGTTGACAGTTCCCTATGCATGGGACGAGCCGATTCTTCACCCTCATATGGTCTGTGAGGTGAAGGGAGGATCCAGTAGTGTGTATAACTTAGACAAGCTAGAAGAAGGAAACCACCTATATTATGAGAACTTCATCTACATTGCTATGGACTCGACATTCAAAGGGTAAATACAAAGGATTGTTGGTGTTAAGGAGGGGTAATAGTTAAGGGGCTGGGAGTGCGGGTTAGTGATGTAGGAAGGGATATTAGGAAGACCAAGAAGTGTCTGCAATGAAGATAAACTAAGAGAACCGAATATTCACTTTGAGGAATTCATCTACATGTATATCCCTATGGACTCCACATTCAAAGGGTAAATGATAAGGATTGTTAATATTTTGAGAGGGGGTAATAATTCCGGTATAGAGAGTGAGGAAAGAGAGTACTTGTAATTGAAACATGGTATAGGGAGGACAAATGGTGTCTATAATCTACACGATTTAGAAATGGGAACCATCTCTGTCATTAAACCTTTATCTACATTTACGTGGACTCTTCATTCATAGGGTAAAAAGAAAGCTAGTTCAAAAAATATATCATTTAGAATTTTATGAAATAATGAGATTAAGTTCATCAGGCTGAGACATTTTACTTTGAAAAAAGAGAGAATTTGAATTTTAGACAAATTCAATTTTATCTGTATCACCTGGCAGGAAATTTGGGAATCAATCACATTAAGAGAGGTACATGTACAGTACATATATTGTGTATATTGGAAATATACATGTAGGAAGAATATAAAGGAGGATAAGAGTATCAATGAGCATTGATGATATTTTCCTATTTCAGAGCACCAAATACAGGTTCATTTGGAGAGTCTTCATCTAATAAGAATTTCTGGTCATCGGCTCAGCTTGTCTTTGATGTTCCTCATGCTGACTCACCCGTTGTTCTCAGGAAGAAGGTGAGCATGGTTTCATTTGTGTTTCGGCAACCCCAAACCAACAATAAGTAACCAGAGAATGTTCTCTGTAAATAGCAGAGACAATAGTTTGGTCTTCAAAACATAAAAATTAGAAAAAAAAAGCTTATCTCAGAGGGTGATTTTTTTAATGATAATAATAATATAGGGTATTCATATCGCGCACATATCCACCTTGTTAGGTGCTCAAAGCGCGTCTATATTACCCGGCTAAGCTAGGCGTACACAGCTTCTTGAGGAATTACTTCCTACCGGTACCCATTTACCTCACCTGGGTTGAGTGCAGTACATTATGGATCAGTTTCTTGCTGAAGGAAATAATGCCATGGCTGGGATTCGAACCCACGACCCTCTGTTTCAAAGTCCAGAGACTAATCCACTGGGCCATTACGCTCCACACTATTTTTTTTGTCTTCATACTGTCGAAATTTGTATCTGTGAAGTTGAATGAAAGACAAGAGTGATTTTAACTCATTCCTGGACAGGTTGGAAGTTTCATACAGATTATTGAGATTACACAGTGTGCACATCTCATGCTTGAATGAACTCCAAACTTTAAAACTTGTTATCTCCATATTCTTTGCACCTCTAGTTACAGAATATAGCATCCTTCACTCCTGGAGACAGGCAGTCAACATGCCTGAAACGTCGAGTAATCTCTCTTCACTTCATTCTGCTACTACTCAAACAATCGCTACTCAAGCCATATTCAGCTCGTCTCATCTGGTTTACAGTCCTTTTCATGACTTCACTCACTTTTAAGAAAAGCATACCTCTAATTTCCTCTTTTTATCCTATCTTGTCTTTCCATTTCAATTTTTCTGCCTGTATTTTCTTCCCTTCTTCATATTACACATGGTGAACCGTAAATCTTCTCCATGTTATAAACTCCACCACGCGAACCAAAGATACTACAAGGGGAAGATCGGACACTTTGTTGAATTTTTGAAACGCTCCTAAACGCCCGAAAAATGCTCGTGGGGAAGGTTGCCCAACAGTGTAGAGTAAGTAAACCATCGCACATCGGCACGCGACTGTGTATAAAACATATGGGGGAAATGAGAGAGGGGACTTTAGAGAGGGCTCAAGGATGGTGCATGGGAATAACTCCACCTTTTATTACCCAGGAACCTCTGAAATATATTCATCTTTGATTTAAGAAAAAAAATTGAATGAAAAATCATCTATTCCTTCACCATTTCTCTCATATGTTTTGTACACAACCATCTCGCGATATGGAAAGGTAAAAAAAGGTTGTTACGCCCTCAACGCTGTGGGGCGCTGTCCTCGAGTGTTTCATAACGCGGTCTATGTTCTGTCCGATCTTCCCCTTGTAGTATCTTTGTGCAAACCTACAATGATCATGTGGTTCATTGACTTTTCATATCTCTGTTAATGTCTTTGATAGGAGCCTGGCAAGAGGAGTCAGTTATGGAGGATGACATCGACCGGTCTGCTTCAGAACGAAGCCTTCACTGCCCCTAGGGATCCTAGTCAGAGGAGGGGTAGCTTGACCAGTAATGGTCTGGTTCTGGACATCGTCAGTGGTCAGTTTGCATCACAAGATGAGATGATCTTGAAGCTAAGAAAACCAGACAAGACCAGGCAGAACACCCAAACCTGGTATTTTGGAAAGGTATTTTTAATCTGCTTTACGACCCTCGCTACCATTTCTTTGAAAAAATATTTAACATGTATTTTGCTATACTGTTGGTTTTTTTTGCCAACTTACTCTTCTGGATATAAGAAGCAATACATCAAATTAAGTTTTAGTGGGATTTATTTATGAAAAGTTAGGTTTGTTTTTTATTCTTTTTTAGGTGTGCAGGCATAGGGTGCCATCATACAATTTGTTTCAACATTCATATCCCATTTAATCTTATCCAAACATATTATTTAAAAAGCCTTGTAATGTCTACATGTACTGCTCGCTTTCATGTATTGAGGATACATATTGGTAAATTACATGTACATGGTTGTTGGTGAAAATTGGTTTTGATGTTCTTAATTACAGGATGGACGACTGAGATGTCAAGATAAGAATTATGTCGTCCAGCCAAAGTTTGGTCTTCTTAGCCTCAAGGAAGGTAAGTTTTAAATTTTTTCTTTATCTTCTTATTTGTCCGCCTCCTTTCTTCTTCCCCTCCTTCGTCTCCTTCCCCTTTTCTTTCTTCTTCTCCCCCTTCTTTTTCTCCTCCTCCTCCCTCTCCTCCTGCTTCTCTTCCCCCTCATTTTCCATCTTTTTTCTCACTCTCTTTCTTATCCTCCTCCTCTTTCTCCTACTTGTCCTCCTTTATTTTTTCCTTTTCCTCCTATCCCCTCCTGCTCCTACCCTTTCTCCTCTTCTTATACTAGCTAATAGGATGGGAAAATTATATTTGCCCAGCAAAAGTCCATAACTCATAGGTATCCCTATTGTCATTGTATGTAGGGAGTGAGCTCATCCTTGTTCCTGGTGGCAGATTGGACATGTCTCAAGAAGAGATTCCTTTAGAACAGGTCATCACCCGACAGAAGAACCTTCCAGGATCCGGCAACCTCAGTGTCAAGGTCATGGCCGATGGACCAACGAGAGTCCTCTATATCAGTGATAACATTCAGCAGGTAAGTACATGTAGTCTTTTGTACATTTGTTAAGGGCTCACGTTCATCTACAGACAGTAGAACTGACCAGGAAAAGGTAATCTCAGTGTCAAGGTCATGGACCATAAGAGTCCTTGACGTCTGTGGGAGTATGCAAGAGGTTAGAATATGTAGACATGGGTACATTTCTAGAGGGCCTACGGTTCATCTACAGACAGAAGAACCTAACAGGATCTGGTAACCTTGGTTTCAAGGTCACATACATTGCATACTCCCACAGCCGATGGTCCAACGAGAGTTCTGTACAAGTATGCCAGTCACAACTTCCAAGAGGTTAGTAAGTGTAGACTTATGTTCATTTTAAGAGGGCTTGTGGGTCATCACATGACAGAAGGAACTTACCAGGATAAGGTTATCTCAAGGTCAAGGACCAATAAGAGTCCTTTACATCCATGAGAGCATCCAAGAGGTAAGAACATAAAGTCTTATGTGCATTTGTAGAGGGCTAACGGGTCATCACCTGACAGAAGAACTCACCAGGATCAGATAACCAAAGTGTCAAGACCTTGGCTGATAGACCAACAAGATTCCTGTACATCAGTGACAGCATCCAACAGAACTGCAGAACTTACCCAGATCAGGGATCTGTTTCATAAAGCTGTTCGTTAGTTAAGAGTGACTTTAAGAACTACTGGTGATCCTTTCTTACGCACTAAACCATCGCCAATGAATATGCCACTTTCCACAAGAAAGGATCACCTGTCGTTCTTAAAGTCGCTCTTAGGAACAGCCTTATGAAACACCCACCAGGTAACCCAAGTGTCAAGATCATGGCCCAACAAGAGTCCTGTACATCAGTAACAGCATCCAACAGAACTGCAGTTTAGTCCCACGTAGATGGCTCATGCTTGAGTTGATAAGGGAGGTCATAAAATGTATGAACAAAGTTTGATCGGTCGAGAGTTTTTCAGGAATTCTTACTGGGCTGCATGAAGATCTGTGTACACCCGTGACAATAGTCAGCAGGATTGTAATATTGCGTGCATTTGTAGAGGTCGCATATATGAGTTGATACAATGTCAATAAGCTTTCGATTATCTGCGACTGCAACGTATTCCTAGTTCACCGGAAGTGGTGACACCGCACGTTCAGTATCACATTCGTACATTGATGAAGAAAACAGTTTCCATTTAAGTCAACGTACCCATACCAGGCCACAGCACATGCCAGTGTAATAACGAGCAGACTGTGGGCCGATGATTGGCCGGAGAATCAGGCTTAGCATCACGCTACAAACTAGTGGGGCGACTGTGGGTGCAACATTTGCACTCTTGTGCAAAAAGACAAAAAAACACAGTTGTTTGGAATTAGAACATCAATTACCTATCGGATATTTAGTGTCTGAAAATATGACACACTAAATGTAATGGAAAAGCTTGTAACAAGCAGTAATTTGCAGCTTAGGAACCCTGCTGAATCAACGAAACTCAAATGTTGATGCGGCTTCATTCATTTTTGTTAAGCTTGGATGACGTCATCATGTATGAACTACATGTAGCGCTCGTTCGAGCACTATGACGCCGAAAGTCAAAACTCTCAAATACGAGTCACCGATTTGGGCAGTGAATGAGACGGTTCGTCACAGATTTCTTTGTGCATGCGCAGCGCTCCCAAAATTCCTTAATCTCGTACGTCCACATGGCTCGTCACAGAAAACGAAAGGTCTATATTGATAATCACATACATGTGGAAGGCTCAAGTTAGATTTGATGAGGAAGTTCATTAAATGCTAGAAAATTATTTGTAACTTGATCAGTCAAGGGCTTATCAATAGTAGGTTCTGGGCTGCTTGAAAATACATGTGTGTATACATCGGTGACAATATTCAACAGAACTGTAGTCTTATGTACATTTCTAGACGTCTCTTGTACAGGCACCACCTTCTGTCACAGCACATCCCATCCCAGTTTAGCTTGGAAGAGCTGCTGCAGAAATTATTCCTTCAAGGTTCAAGGTATAAAGGAGATATTCTAGAATGTGTGAAAAATAATTGTGATCGAATTGACTGAAATCTATGCATAAATTTATTGCGACAGTTGTGTTGTTGAGTATTATTCTTCCTTTCTTTGTCACAGTCTGTTCCCAAGAAACCACCCATTGTCATCCCGGGTTCCTCGGTCGAGGAGTTTGAGATGGTAGATGTCAAGGCTCGGATGTCAAAGGTCACAACGGAGAGTCAGAATCAAGAAGGGTGCAGTTCTAAGAAAGGAAAAGAACTAGAGGTAAGGGGGATGCTTGTGACCCTCCATCACAAGGTGACCAATGCTTTTCCTGTTTGTATTCTTTGCTAGAAAGAGTAGGAATTCTCTTTGTAAACATAATAATGATGTTATTTAGAAATCCATTAAAATTCAGTTATTACTTCCCATAATGCAGAGTTTCAATAATTGTAAATCTTTAGTGAATTTTCCCTAGGTCCTTAGCTTTAATTTATCAATCCGTTTAAGGTAAATAGTACATTGAAAAACATTACCTTTTTCACAATCATAAAAGTTTACCTGTTTTTGGTGAGATTTTGCTTGCGATGCTTCAAGCTTCGTCAGATCTTTGAAAGTTTGCCTCCAAAAAAGGAAAATGATGTGATTCTGGAAAAAAAAACAGATTTTTTTTCTCATGTAGACACCGATCGGGTGAATGTTTTCAGTAATCTAATCGGTGCATTGTTTGATAATACTTGTGCTACTGATGTTTTCTTTCATAGATTGCCTTGTGGCTGAAGGAAGGTGTCGGCGTCTCTCTGGTCAACAGAGCTCCTGAGGAGTTGACGTATATCACCCTGACCGGCATTGATGTCCACTACATACAGACAATCAAGGAAGCTGATCTTAATGCTAGCGTCTGTAAAGTTCAGGTTAGGCTGACAATAACCTTGATTGTGATGGTGATGGAGGCTGTTGTGGTGGTGATGATGATGATGATGGTGGTGATGATGATGATGATGGTGATGATGATGATGGTGATGATGATGGTGATGATGATGATGATGATGATGATGGTGATGATGATGATGGTGATGATGATGGTGATGGTGATGGTGATGATGATGATGATGATGATGATGATGGTGATGGTGATGATGATGATGGTGATGGTGATGGTGATGATGGTGATGGTGATGATGATGATGATGGTGATGATGATGATGGTGATGATGATGATGGTGATGATGATGGTGATGGTGATGATGATGATGATCACGATGATGGTGATGTTGATGGTGATGATGATGATAGAGGTGATGTTGTTGATGGTGATGATGATGATGATGTTGATGATGATGATAGTGGTGATGATGATGGTGGTGGTGGTGGTCGTGGTGATGACGATGACGACGGTGATGATAGTGGTGATGTTGATGATTGTGATGATAGTGGTGGTGATGATGACAGTGGTGATGATGATCATAGTGGGGACACCATCAATTCTCGATGGTCAGTCATGATCTCATTATTGTTATGATGAGGATGATGACGACGGTGATGTTACGCAAGTGATGATGGGGCTGATGATGATGGTGGTGGTAGTGATCATGATGAGAAGGGCAATGATAAGTATTATTTTTCGTAATTTCAAGATAATCATCTGTTATATTTTTCAACATTTCTCTTTCCATTATAGATTGACAACCAGCTTTCTCAAGCTCAGAAGCCTGTCATGTTGTTTGCCTCAGATAAAGAAGGTCGCGCAGCTCTCAGCCTTGTAGCTACCAAGCAAATCGGGGGTTCCCCAACTGTGGAAATCTACAAGGTAATCAGTTTCCCATCAACAGATTGTACAGAACAAGAAAAAATATAATCATTGTTCTTGTAATGGCATAAGTTGCTTTGGTTCATGTATGTTGTTTGTATGAAACACATAGTCATTATAAAAATGAGAAATAATGATAACAGTTTTAGATTGTGGTTTATGTGTATTGATTTGTTCATAGATCAGAAAATAATGTATGCTCTTAAAATATGTAATCAGGATTATGGAAATTTATTATTCGTTTTTTTTTTCCATCAACTTGAATTAAAAATACTGTGCTATCATTAAATTTGTATAAAAAGTGTTTTAAAGGTCATTATGGCAACAATATTGAGTGACTGCACCAAACCTGATTCACTAAAGTTTTTGTAAACAATCAATTGATGACAAGTGATATAACTGTCCAAACAATTTTGTAACTTTCAAATATGATTCATAGTATTGATTTTCTTTAAAAACTTTAGACACAGTCTCATTTTGTTTTGAGTGTGCTTTTTAAGTTCCAGTGTCATCGGAGTAGATATATGAGGGATTGTCTCTTTGTGAATTTCAGAGATTGGTCCTGACAGTTAGTAAGATGACGCTGAATGTAGAAGAGCTACTTCTTCTCAAGTTACTACAAATGAGTGAAATCTCTCAACCAGACATCACCACGGAAACCACGGACGAAACACATTATGAAACCATCAGGTTTGTTAATATTTGACATATTATTATTTTTATAATTATTATTAGGTGGTCTGTCTATGACAGATCACCTCTTAATTTCGTCAGAATTTTCTTATTATTTATTTATTTATTTTTACGGATTTTCTTGTCGCCAAGTTATCTCAAAATGGACTTGGTCAATTTCATTGAATTTCATGTCATCTATAGGATCTGTCATGGACACGTGCAGAGAAGTTTTTCAAGGTCATCAGGTCATGATGACGTCATCTAGGCGCCATTTTGTAAAATCACATTATCAATCATATCTCCATTATCAATTATCAAAAATCAATCAAATTATTATCACATCAACTTCAGGTCAAGGGTCATCAGGTCATGTCATCAAAGGTCACCTGGAGGTCACGACGCGCGCGTACGCGCGCGTCAAAATTTAAAAATGCTCAAAATCACTTTTTGACCAAACGAGAGTACGTTTCAGGTCATTTTAAGCATTTCAAAATTTTGCGCGCGCGTAACGCCTTAACGCAATCCAGAAACACCGTTTTTTTTACATCTTTGCATTGATAATAAAATTTTGAACAATTTGATACCTTGATCAACCTTCTACGACCATTAATGACGAAATTAACACCCCTTGAAGTTTGCAGCACGTGTGCGCGCGAGCTCTCACTATAGGCCATATATGGGCAAAAACATGCCTCTTGAAAATTCACTGTAGCTCTTTAAATAGTCCATTGACCCCCCATTTTTTTCATATATCGATAGAGTATGAGTTGTAGATTCGATTTCATGTCATCAATGTCCCTAAATTATATCATGACGTCATCAAAATGGCGCCTAAACTAAAAATTTCATTTTTAAAAAAATGACGTCATCAAATTTATGCAAATTCGGTTGTAACTTCTCGAATATAGATTGTTTTTCGCCCAGATTTCGATATGTTGTAGTTTAGAATGTACTCTTTCTCCTCAGTTATCATAAATTTTCGTTTTGAGAAACGCATCATTGCGTAAAACAGCGATGAAAAGAGGCATGTCATTTTTCCTCATTTTGCGTGTAATCTCTATGGGACATGACTTTTTCTCAAAACTAGATTCGACATTCCGCTATTTCGTGAGACATATCTCCATTGTTTCTTGTCAGTTTTCCCTGAGCTTTAAGTATGTTGTAGCTGAGATTCTTAGCTTTCGGGAGTGTGCCCTCCATTTTTTGATCAGATGCCGGGATCATGCCCGTATTTCGCTTGCAAAATTTGAATTGTAATTCTCAAAATTGCTTACGTGTAATTTCTATGGGGAATATCGTGGCTCAATGGATAACGCATTTGACGTGTTGGTCCGTGTTGCTGACGTGTTGGTCCGTGTAGCTGACGTGTAGGTCCGTGTTGCTGACGTGTTGGTCCGTGTTGCTGACGTGTTGGTCCGTGTAGCTGACGTGTAGGTCCGTGTTGCTGACGTGTTGGTCCGTGTTGACTACGTGCTCTGCCGGCATGATCCGTGTAGATCCGTGTGAAGCTGCCGTGTTGATGCCGTGTTCAGTCATCTGGGGCAAAACTATCCCGGACCTCCCCGGATCATGCCGGCATTGCCGTGTTGATCCGTGAAGATCTGTGTCTATAAATCATGATGGCGAGAATAAAGACAGACCACCTAATTCGTCCGCATGACGAATTAAATTCTAGTTATAATAATCTTTATTGTTATAATTATTATTATTTTGATAATAATAATAATCATTATTATAATAATATTATTGACATTATCCTCACGATCAGTAAACTATTCATCATTACCTAAGCTGAAAAATGATCATACTGAAGATCACCAACACAGATAAGCATATGTGGGACAGAACTATTATTAAAAAATACCTGACAATTGGCTTGAATATCGTACTATTTTTTGCTAGTTTTTCAGCAGTTACACAATTTCTTGAGAATCCTTTGGCACATACAAACAGACACTTGGGTGGTCGTTTTATTGGATTCTGTACAAACTTTTTTTAAATGCGTTATCACAACTGGCATTTATCTATTATTGTCTTCGTCTTGTCTTTATCCCTTGATGCAGTCCGCGAGACAATAACCAACCAATGAAACGTTACTTCTTTGAGACCCTCAAGATCCACGCCACAGACTTTCGTCTCAGCATGTACACCTCTATCAAGATTCCTAAAGACCTTAATCAACTCAAGACTGGAATGAGACTGTTCTTGATCCAGTTTGAAGAAGCTCCTGTATCACTTGATCCGTTTACCAGGCTACATCCGTTTGAAACCCAAGAGTTTCTCTTGGACTCTATCGTCAAACATTACACAGAGGTGGGTAGGTGGGGCTGCATTGTGCCCTTTTTTTTTTTAGATACGCAAAATGCATTTGTAGTTTCCTAGAGTTAAATGTTTGTGGAATAGAATTTACCTTGGGAATAAAATTGTAAGAACAAATTTATATTCTACTTTGTTTGGTTGTAGAATTCCCAAGAGAATTAGTGTATTTGAGCTTTGACCTCTATCAAACTACATGTAGTAATGTAGTGGGGTAAGAGGTTATGCAATGGGTCACCAAGACATGGCACCACCACAATGTCTGACTCATTCATTATCGGTCTGGGGGTGGTAGCTCAACTCACCTCGACTTGCCGTAGTGGTGTTATTATTGTTTGGCATCACTTGCACCTTGAAGGCAAAAAGGAAGCTGAAACATTTATATATTTGTTACGTTATTCAGGAGCTCAAGAGTCAAGCAGTGAAGATCCTAGGTTCTGTAGACTTCTTGGGAAACCCTATCGGTCTGCTCCAAGACTTCAAGGATGGTCTGAAGGAACTGGTTCTAGAAGGCAGTGTGACTGGGCTTGTCAAGAATGTGACTCATGGCATGTCAAATACAGCTGCAAAGGTATTTATTTATTTATTTATTTATTCATTCATTCATTCATTCATTCATTCATTTATTTATACCACAATTATTTCATCGCTAAATGTGACCAGCCTCATTCAAATAACCCAGATAGTAATTTAGTCTTCAAAAAGCAGATATTAGAATTATCTGAAAGAGGAATGTTTCTTCTTCATACTGCCCAAATTGGAAGCTGTAAAGTTGAATAAAACAAAAGATACACCAGTTTCTTTACACCATTTTTCAGATTTCTTGGAAGTTTTGATTGCACCGTGTGCACATTTCATGCTTGAGTGATCACAAGCTTCAAACCTTGTTTTCTCCTGAATTTTCTGAAGCGCTTGCTGTATTTCTTCTGCATTCAATCAAGCTCTCGTGAGTTGTTATTTATCAATATTGAAAAGTTACATCATTTGAAAGCTTATGATATGCTCAATGAAAATCTCAAAAATCTCCCGTGAGTTTTGGATAATGTAAATAATTTTCTCAGGTAACCATGACGATTCACTTATGGAATTTGCATGGCAATGTGTGACAGCAGATAGCCATCGGTGATATATATAACACGCAGAAGCGTAGCATGTTTGTAAGTTAAAGAAGATCTCATACAGTACAGAAGTTGTCAATGATTTTGCATTCTTCAGGTAACTGGAACAATATCTGACGGGATCGGCACGGCAACTTTTGACAACCGACATCAGGAGATGAGGAACGTGATCCGAGAGACGCACGATGGAACCAGCTCTGGTCACCTGACTGCCGGGGTCAAAGGTTTTGCGTTTGGAGTGGTTGGGGGATTGACAAGCATGTTCACACAGACATACAAAGGTGCTTCAGAAGATGGTGTAGAGGTAAGGATAAGAGCTTTCGTGTGTGTGAGTGTGTCTATGGGAACAGTGATATCATTTCAGAAATATGGGTTGTAAGCAAATTAGTATACTGATAGGAAATGATAAGATATTTAGACCTGTCTTTTCTAGCAACTAATATATTTGAGTACTTTTACAAATAAATACTATTTTTGATCATTGGCAAAACATCTTTCAGTTGGTCGCGGCAAACAATTTCTGATGACTAACAAAAAAAATGTCAAGGTCACCGGCATGTTTCGTCAGCACTTTTGCATACAAAATGTACTGACAAGCAAAAGAGGTCATCACAATTTTGTCAAGGGGTGCACTCTGCCCCCTTTTCAGGTATGGTAGTGTTTTTAATTCCAGACAACTTTGACTATTTTAAATATAGAAATACCTATATTTGCATTGATGTAACACTGTCCTTCATTTTTATCATCATTAAGTTTCCCTTTGTCCTTTATACATGTATATTCAACCTTTGGTATTCCTTTCTTCAGGGTCTGATGAAGGGAATAGGGCGAGGCATCATGGGTACGGTGACCAAGCCCGCTGCCGGTCTGTTTGATCTGGCCTCAGGTACCATGGCTGCTATCCGTAGCTCCACCACCAATGAGAGCCATCTGATGCCCCCTAGGATCAGGCCACCTCGATGCTGTAGGAGTCCTTCAGGGGTGCTCGCTAGGTACTCTTTACATGACTCCAGTGGAATGGAGTTTGTCAGTGTGCTTTGTGAAGGCACCAGTGGTGAGAGGTAGGTTTTTATTTTAACACTATTTGATGTCAAAGGGCAGAATGTCAGATTGGAAGTGTCGGGGTATTCATATAAGACCAGGGGACTGGTTCATAAAGCTGTTCGTAAGTTAAGAGCTACTTTAAGAACGACTGGTGAACCTTTCTTACGCGATAAAGCATCACCAATGGTGTATACCATTTACCAAAATAAAGGATCACCAGGCGTTCTTAAAGTCGCTATTATCTTTTTTACGAGCAGCTTTATGAAACACCCTCTGGGGGATGTTTCACAAGTATGAATTAGATTTGCACTTAAATTCTGAATTGCATGCAGTATGAAAGGCATCATCGCATTAGTCAAATCATGGTAAGAGGGTATGTGCTGTTGCGTAAGATGGCTCGTTACATATCTAGTGTGGATCAGCATTTAAACATGTCTTGAAGTCACACCTAATTCTTAGTGAAACAATGCTCTGGTGGGTGTTTTATAAAGTTGCTCGTAAGTTAAGAGCGACTGGTGATCCTTTCCTACGCGCTAAACCATCGCCAATGAACATTTTGGTGTATACCATTTACCGCAAGAAAGAATCACCAGTCGTTCTTAAAGTCGCTGTAACTTACGAGCAGCTTTATAAAACATCCCCCAGGATTGTACATGATACTATGACTGATGGGGAGACACGGGATGATATTATTGCCTCATGAAGACCATGTTACCCTGAAAAAAAATGTGATTGCCAAGCTTCTACAAATTTCCCATGTTCAGCACATTATTCAATAATTTTTCCCCCTTTCTTTTGTTAGTAACTTTATGAAAATTGATTAAGGAGTCATGGGCCAAATATTTTTTCAATTCACACAGCATTTCTTTCTGTTTTTTTGATAGAATATAGATTTATTTCTTTTGCCATACGAAAGTAATTCCTGGCTGGGACCCAGACCGATGACTTTCTTTATGAAGGCGGCAGAACCACGACACCTCCTGTACTGAATCTTTTTAACCCGCCAAATTAATGTACCTTTTTTTTTCTTATTTATTAGGTACTTCATGATGGAGGAGCTGCGTAACCACCCATCAGACGGGATGCAGGTCCTCATCACCAGTGAATGTACCTATTTCTTGTCCCTCATAAACCTTCAAGAACCTGTACTTACAGTGTTCCATTCCGAACTCTTCCATGCCAAGCACATACTACAAGGTAAGATGACTCTACCATTCAAAAGACAGGGGTGCCTGAGTTTGTCTTGGCAAGCATTTATTAATTGTTTGATAGGTACAGGTAGCATGAAACTGATTTAACCCTAGTGGTGTATTGCAGGAAACTCGCATTCAGTTGTAAATCAAGCCCAAGTCCTACAGTCAAGAGTTACAAAATGACACAATCAACCATGTATTTGGATTTGATCAAATTGCTTGCGCTTGATTTGTTTACTAACCCTTGGTGTCGGATTGAACATGAGTTCTTGCAATGCACCATACATCACCCTGACAAGAGTGACAGATCTTTTTAGCAGGGATCCAACTCAGCATTTTATACAGCAGTTTTTGCTCACTCCACATCTATGCTAAAATGGGAGCATTAGCCAAGAAAAGATGATTAGTGGGAGTTCTGCTGAAAGATACTTCACAGTCTTTTCTCAGGGTCCCTAAAGTCCAACTCCGCATCAACTTGATTTGATTAAATAAAAATGGTAAAAATAGCTACAAAACTCTGACATTTATACAATGTGTTAAATGCAAATGTCCAAGATAAACTTTTTTTGCTTCAATGATGTAAAATATGGTTTGTCTCCTCAAGAAATCATCATCTTTATCATTTTATTAAATTCAATTTAAGCTTATTTATCATCAAATCTATAAATCTTGAAATCAATAACACCTCATGTTATAAAAGGTGAAACAGTAAAATCACTCTTCTCCCGTCGGTTCTGGGGTCTGTTTCATAAAGAGCTTTTGTTTGTTTGTCATCGAGCCAACTACCATAGTGACCTTGATTTTGATTGGCTGCTGAGCCTGTTACCATGGTAGTTACCATAATAGCAAAGTTATAATATTCTAACTCTTTGTGAAACAGGGTCCCAAATTTCTGAGGGGAAAAAAATGCATCATTGATAAAGAACATTAATCATGTACATATGGCTTTGATGAGATGATGATTTGATGATTTTGTCCATTCAATTAACTTGATGTTCAGGTGGACTTGGCCTTTAAATGTAAATGTATTTTCCTATCCTGGGCACATAGATCATCCCAAGTTTATTACAAGCATTATGAATTCAGCATAAAAGATGTTATTTAGAAATCTTATCAATACATGTATATCATACACTTATTTACTTTGGCACAATGTACTCTCAATGTTTTCATTTTTTCTGTCTTGTATTTTGTTTTGTTTTGTTTGGTTTCATTTGGATTTGTGTTTAATTTTGCATAATATTGGTTATGATAGTTGATTCTTGTCTAAAATATGTTATGTGGGATTGCTATTTTTCATCTAAAAGGGACTAAAAGAATTGTTTTAATTGCTGCTGATGGGATGCATGAAACTCATGGAAGTTTCTTTAACCCTTATTAAACTGGGTGACCTCCCCTCAACAAATTTTCGCCACGACGCCGCCGCGCAAATTTTTTTTACTGCGTTGCTCGCTGACTTTTTACTTTCAAGTCTTGAGCATCTTTTGAGACCAAATTTGCGACACCTGGGTACGCAGTTCCGAAATTACGCAATATTTTGTAAGCGCATGTCAGTCCCGAAATCCCAGAATCTAATATAATGACCACCCAAGTGTCTGTTTGTATGAATAAAAAATATGTGCCAAAGGATTCTGGAAGAAACTGTGTAATTGCTGAGAAATAACCATAATAAGGGCGGATTTGGTCATTTCCATCGGGTCTTTTTTCCAGCAATAATAATACACTATCCCACGTGCGCCTATCTGTGTTGGCGATCTTCAATGTGGTCGTATTTCAGCTTAGATTTTATGATTTTACAAAGATCTAGATCCACGATGATATAGTCATACTAAACCTTGGTTTTACAGACTTTCTCACAAAATTAGTGCTTTACTGCAAGTACTATCATTTAGCTTTAACTTCAGTGTTAAAGTTTTTCAATGTTGCAGATTTCTTACGCAATGGGCAGTGAAAAGTAGTCCCCTCCCCAAAAAAAGAAAGAAAAATTTTGCCTGACTCATACACTACAAGTTCTCATAATGTGCTTCCAAACTGCTAATATCCCTACGACCAAGGAGTAGTTCCTGCAAATGTAGTCCCTGCAAGAGTACTATTTTTTATGCAGGTATTTTCTTTCCAGGGTTGAATCCCTCTAATTACACAGCATTTTGCATTTTGAATATGAGAGTATTTCTTTTTTTTTTTTAGAGAGAGATAATCAAGTTCTGGATTTCCTTAATTTTTTTTCATTTTTTGTCTCATTTTACTTCTTTTTTGCTGTCACAATATCACATCATGAAGAAATATATAACTGATTCAACTTTTCTATTTTAATATCAATATCAATCATTTTTCATGAGAGTACTTGAAATTATAAACTTTATATTAAGGTTGATTAATGTGGATAACTGATAATTTCATCCTTGTATTCTGTGAAATGAAATGTTGACTTCAGGTGATTTAATTCAAAACAAGATTATAAAATACAGCACCCTCAGGGCTAAATTTAATAACTTATTAATTGAAAAGTGGGTGAATTGTTTTCCTTATTAAGCTTCATACAAAGAGAGTGATAAACCAAGTCATAACAAAGGGCTACATTGCACCTGTAAGTTTAAATTCTTATAAATCCTTCAAGCTCTCAACTACTAACTGTATATCTGTGCAATGAGTGTAGCCTCTAATAGTGCATTTTGGGAATAGAAATAAATGATTATCTCTTCAATCTGTCTATTGAGATGCTTTACAAGGAATTTGGATTTAGACTTTCTTGAATTGCTCTAAAGGTGATGAAAACATTTGATTGCAAACTGTATAGCAAATAAAAATCATCGTTGATATTCTCTATATACTTATCTATATTTAGGATCTTTACTCCTTTTGTAGAGGTTTCTTTGGGATTTTTGTTTTCTTTTACTCAAAAAGTATGAATGATTGAAGATTTTAGTCAATAAAGTGGATGATTACAGAATGGGAAGTTTAAGCTGTTTTTCACCCGTCTTTTTTTGCTGTTTTTTCATTTATATCTGTTTTCTATTATCATTTTATGTTTACATCAGACTGCTTCCCCCATTTGAAATGACAAAACTACATGTAATACCAAAAGAGAACAGCGAAAAAAGAATACATGAACAGATGGATTTAACAATTGAACAAATATTTTTTGATGTCTCTATTGATCATTACATTGTTTGATTAATAAATCAATCAATCATTCATCAGTAATTAAATGAATAAAACTTTAGGTAGTAAAATAAATATTTTAAAATGCTGGAGGAAATAATGATTCAGTTTGTCTTCATATGCTGGGACTAACACAACAATGATGAGACCTTTAAGTTATTCTGTTTGCTCCTCACATCATTTGTACACCTGCTTCTGTAAAAAAATGGTAACAAGTTAAAATTTTAAAAGTCACAATATTCATGATATTTGGAGACTAATGGTGTGTTTTATAACAATAACTGTAAAACTTGATTGCATGTACATGTAGACAGAAGACTTTGTTTACATCCACAATGTATAATCTTAACATTTGATGTGCACTTACAACACAACTGTATCAGCTGTTCGCTACTATGCAGCGGGACTCAAGCACATCCACTTGACTTCTTTACTACACCCCTCTGAATATGTGTGGCATAGCCAGTTCCACCATGCATGGCCTATGCAGGAAGGTAATTAGAGGGATCTTCCATTAGCTAGAATAGGGGTGTATGCCTGCGGAGAAGTACAATAACCATCCTAATTTCGGCATCGAGCATGCAGGGTTCTGATTCAATTAATGTCAGTGATTTTTGTATCAGTTTTATTTTTAATGCATATGTTGAGATATGATGTCTATAAACTAAAATGAATTTTCAATTCGACATGAAACATGTAATTTCTTAACCAGTATCTCATGTGCCTGTTTTGTATCTTGACTTTCTATTACCAATTAATACACAAAATATACATGTCTGTTCCGTCGTCTCAACTCTCTCATTTTAAAAAAGTGAATCATCTTTGATTTTATAACTTGGTGTGTTTTGAGAGCTTAAAAAAAGTCATTCTTGACCTGCTAATTTCTGGGTATTGGTACTTTTTGTGCTTTCTTTTTGGGATAATTGCAATGGCCCATATTCAGAAGTCTGGTTTTATGTAAACTGTGGTCTAAAACTTGAAGAGCCTAAAACCTGAAGAGCCTGATGTTACACAAATCTCTAACATGTAAGAGGCTGTTCTCACTATGTTCCTAAAACTGGTTTACTGGAAACTAATTTAGTGGAAACTAGTTTAACATGTATTGAGAACGGTGGAAGCGGTCTTGGAAGCGATCTTCCAAACCAGTTTGAAAAACCACCTCGCGATGTAGTTTTCAAGATCGCTTTGCCTCGTTAAACTGGTTTTAACATAAGTGAGGACACAACCGTTCTTCGGGAAGCGACCTTCGCACATTTTGAGCGCACTACTCCACACGACAGGTGTAGAATGCCTATGCTGCGGTTTCAGATTTCGTGCGAAACTTGTCATCCCACTGAGAGAGTTTCCATAGCAACAAGAGCGCTTTACGTGAAGTGATTTAGAAAACCACTTTCGTGTTATCAAGTGCGAACGCTAGCAAAGCGATCTTCCAAAGTGGTTTCCTGAATCGGCTTCCAGTAAACTGGTTTTAGAAACCGTAATGAGAACGGCCTCATAGACTCAATTTATCAGCTTATGTTACACTCAAATTATTCTTACCTTTCTCAGAATAATAACTAAAAAAGTTTTCTTCATCATTTAGGCATGAGGAAACAACATAGTAACCATAAGACACATCCAATCTATACACAATTTAGAAATCCTATAACTTCCCATAATTTTAGCACAGAGTTAGACCATGGTCTAAGTTAAACCTGACTTCAGAATAAGGGCTTGTGTCTTTTTTGCAAGCTGGTTTAACAACATCAACTCTTCTTTATGCATTTCATTGGGAAAATGTCTTAATAATCTTTTAATAAAGTTATGCCATTATGTGTTTTAACTCCTTTTTTTTTCTGGTGGCCATATGACTTAACATCATTTTGGGGTCTTGATGTTATGATTTCCAAGTATCGGCCCTTATTTAACCCCCTTTTTTTTGGGGGGGGGGGCATGTACAGTACATGTAGATTGAACATCCTTTCTTGACTGTATGGTTTCTAAGTATACATGTAGTCAAACTTCTTATGGCATCCACTTGCCACTAATTTAAACCTGTCTTTAGTGGCTACCAAAGTTGGTTCCCATTTGAAAAGAATACATGTATGTGCTATAAAACGGGACTATAAAAGCCATCTGTCACCAGTGAGTGGCCACTTTTTTTCTGTTTCCCCTTGGGATGGCTTTAATAGACAGGTTGGAATGAATTATCTCTTCTAATACTTGTTTGGTGAATGCTTGGGTCTTTTCTGCAAGCTAGAAAGCACTTCATGAATGCATTACCCATCTTTTACTACACTTTTGGCGTGTCGTGGTCTAGTGGTTCTGACTCTCGCCTTTCAAACAGAGGGTCGTGGGTTCGAATCCTAACCATGGAGTGTTTTCCTTCAGCAAGAAATTTATCCGCACTGTGCTGCACTCGACCCAGGTGAGGTGAATGGGTGCCCGGCAAGGTTAATTCCTTGCATGACTTGAGCGCCGGTGATGGTAGCTCGAGCTAAAGCTGGGGTAATAATAGCAGCGCTTTGTATCCTCTGGCAAAAGGCGCTTTATAAAAACAGCTATTATTATTATTATTAATATTACACTTGAACACTCACAACAGTGTTGGAGTGAATGTGAAAATGCTGAGTGTTACTGCTGTACGCTTGTTAGGGATTTCTTGGTAAAAAATTTCCATTTACATGCACTTGAAGTATTGCTTTTTATCAAATTATTTTTTTCAGGTCTTACTAAACGCCGAGATAGATTATGCTTAATAGCTTGTTCATTAAAAAAAAGGAAATCAAAATTAGTTTGTAACAAATTTTTTTTGTCTATGACATATTTTTGAAGCAATATAATGAAAATTAAATCCTCTGTTTTGGTTTTCGTTATCGTTCTGTTACTCATCTGAACAACAATTTTTTTTTACATAGAAGTAGCACTTTCATATTATGTTAGGATTGAGTTGGTTTTTCTTTTATCACTTTCATTTAATTCCCATTGTTCAGATCATACTCAGGGGTTGCGATCTACCTTGATGAAAAATAATAATAATGATATGTCCATTTATGTTACAAAGTTACTATGTGCATATAGAGTACTCAAATGGGCTTTGATACTTGGTATCGTATTATTACCCCGGCTGTAGCTGAGCAGTCATATTAATAGGCGCTAATACATTCAAGAAATAAATCTTAATCACTGAAATGGTGTGTTATTCATCTTTCGTGTCAAACTTTATAAAGTTTTGTAAAACACCACCCCCCTTGAACTCTCTTTTTAGGTTTCATTTTTGGTGCATTAATGAAACTATTACCGTGTTTACACACTGCACTGGCGTGCGGTGCAGATCCGTGACCCAATGCAGACTTGCCTTTTTTTAATGTGTGGAAACGCAATTAACTTGCACTGGATCGCGATGCAGACACAAATTTTGGTCTGTCAAAAATGATAGGATCAGACCAGTGAGTCGGTGCAGACACGTCAATTTTTCTCCTTTTAAACACTCATTCAAGTCTGCCCAGGAAATTAACGTGCGTTCATGAAGTAAATTTTATCCACTAATCTACATATTTGCCTCGGGACAGCATGTAAACATGGTATATGATATTATTTTATTGATGAATATTATAACAAAGGTACATTGAGGTTTCATTTAAGAATTATAAATGCTCTATAATATATCGCATACATGTAACAGGTGTAAGGTGCATGTGTGTATATACATCAATGTTAGGGTAATTCATCCTTATTGCTTGATCATGGAAAAATGCATGTCTGTTTGGGTAAAATGTCATGTTTTTAACTCTCTATCTGTCTATATTGTCTTCGTTGGGAGATTCTAATGTGGTATCCAAGCACATCAATGCTAGCAGCAACTATCTCTTATATCTGTGGATTCATTAACATTTGTTCTAATTTATTTTGTCAGTCCTGTTACAACCATTTCCAACTTGTCTTTCTTAATGTGTTTTATATGCACCCCATATTCATGTACTGTAA
Source organism: Lytechinus variegatus (assembly GCF_018143015.1). Lineage (NCBI taxonomy): Eukaryota > Metazoa > Echinodermata > Echinoidea > Temnopleuroida > Toxopneustidae > Lytechinus > Lytechinus variegatus. The sequence goes on from NC_054753.1 coordinate 2,009,806, forward strand.
TATAACATGAATGTATTATCATGAATGATTAATCTTTGCAATTGTGTATAGCTTGAAAACATATAAAATCAAGTTCATACAATTTCGCCCACATTCAGCTACTGAATGAAGAATACCCAACGGTGGGATTGCAACTGAACATAAGGAATTAAAGAAGCAAGTTTGCGTAAATCAAATCAAACTGGTTTATCATCCACAAATGTTCGTCCAGAAACTTAGTCTTTCAAAACATTTTACTGAGCTACAATCACCAGGATGAACAGTGGTAAGATTTCTTTCACTTCCATAACATTTTTTCTTTCTTTCTTGTCTTGTATGTATATTTAGCTGGAAAGCATTACATAGAGCTGACCAAGGTGGCCAATACGGAGGCTGGTGTGTCGGCTCCTAGTCTGGATCTCAAGGAAAGACCTAAGGTTGGGTGTGACAACGAACGCATAGCTAAGAAGGTAAAAGCCCTTAATGTTTCTAATAGCACTTTCAGGCATTATCGCCACATGTGTTCAATTCAATTTAAAGATAAATACCAGTTTTGGTAACGATCTCAAAATGACTTTGTACAGAATCTAATATAATGACCACCCATATGTCTTGTTTGTATGAATAAAAAATATGTGCCAAAGGATTCTGGGAGAAATTGTGTGATTGCTAAGAAATAAGCAAAATAAGCGCGGATTCGGTCACTTTCGTCGGGTCTTTATTCCAGCGATAATAATACACTGTCCCACGTGTGCCTATCTGTGTTGGTGATCTTCAGTGTGAATGGCTATTCCACGGTTACTCACGTTACATTTGGAGACACCTTGACTCGTACCTGGAGCTGTAACTCCATTATTATTGATAGGAACTAAACATCTCCTTATCACAACAAAGTACACAGTCTGACTATCCTTCGTATAAAAACAAAACTTGGGAAATTCTATTATGCTCCTGGCAAATCTTTGGAATGTGTCGGTTACTCACGTTACATGATTTGGACATGCATAAAATGAAAAGTCAACATAAGTGAAAAGTCTCCTCATACAAGGCTTTTATGAAAGTTGATTATATCCATTTCAAAGAAGTATATTAGGGAGACAAACTTTGTATATAATTCAAAAAATAAAGAACACATGGTTTTTACTTGGGGTGCAGATAATATGGTTACTCATGTTACGGTTACTCACGTTACATTTTGTCCATGTATGGTTAACAACAAACATGTTATTAAAAATTCAATTATGTGTGTAAAATTCATTGCTAGGAACATCTAAAAGAGATTTTGTACCAAAAATTGGAACAATTGGAGCTTTATTAGGGAGTAGGAGGGAAAAGTATGATTTCGCTTACTAATTATGCATAAATTAGCATAATCGCTTAATACCAATTTGCATGAAATAAATTTCTGTATAGTATTGTAGATTATGTCCAAGACAACCTGCATGCAAATTTTCGGCGTGATCGTGCGGCCAATGGCCGAGATCTCAAGGGGGGCCTGGGAGCCCCCCCCCTTCCCCCCCCTCCGGGCCATATCAACTCCCAAAATACCCCGGCCTAGATAGGGTTACAGGTAAGGGCATTCAATGTGTTGTTCAAACACTCTTTAAAGTTTGGTTAATCAAAACCAAGTCTGACTAATGCACTCTCGCATTGTGAATACTTCTACTAATATTCAATTTTTTTGTGTGATTGTATGACCACTGATATTTTGATGAACAAAGAGTCGCATCAAAGAGATGTACCCTCATTTTGCTTTTGATTAATCAAAAATAACTTCACAACTAACCATGAGACTTAAAACTTGACATCCCACAGAAAATGTTACCGAACTGAATAATTTTTACTGGTTACTCACATTACGTGATGGTTACTCACGTTACAAAGTTACTCACGTTACAGTTTTTCTTCATCAATTTTATAAAAAAATTGTACTTTTTAATGATTTTGATAGTCATCACTGTGTCAAAGATTGTTTGAAGGAAGAGAATTTAAAATCCCACCAATTAACTGTGAAGAATTTTTCTCTCAGAAAACAAAGTCAGTTTTTTCTCTTCCTTTTTCTCCTTTTCCCCGTTTTTTTTTTTCATTTTGGCCAGCCGATTGGGGGGGCACGTGCCCCCCCATGCCCCCCCCCCCGTAGTTACGCCACTGCCAATCCCAATATCCAATGCCTGTGGGGGGGGGCACTTCCATTGACAAGTGGATACCATGCGCGACCATGAGGTCTCAAAAAGCACCCTAAACACGTATTTTCCATATTCTGAAATTGCACCCCTTAACAAGTATTGGTGTGTGAAACCATACCCTTAACAAGTAATGGAAACAAAACGATACTCTTGGCAAGTAGCTGAATTGAACCCCTTAACAAGTACAGCAATATGTCAACTGTTACATCATTGGGTAATTCAGTATTAGTATATATCTCTATGGTACAGCCCCACTCGCTCAAATCCTACTCTAAACAGGTAGTGTTGACTCTTGGGGCTAAAAGTACATCCTTTATAAGACATTGTAATCTTGATTTTTTATACCCTCGCAAATTTTACCCTAAACACAGATCTTTCGTATCAAAAATAGATACCCTTACATGTTTTTTGGGTCGTGCATGGTATCCACTCGTCAATGTAAGTGCCCCCCCCCCCCCCCGGTCCAATGTCAATCAATTTTGTGCCATAACATGTAATCTCAAGAATGTTTTCCCCATTGTGATTTTTTTTTATCATGGATGCCACGTACTAATGAATGAATTCATAATTTTTCAAAATATTTTTCAGACATTGAATTCCATTTTCATGTATGTAGGAAATGGGTCATTCTAGATGATTTTTAGACTATAACAAATATAAATGGCATCCCTGTTTCATACAAATTCTGCACTGACATGCAGATAAGACGATTTATCCAATCTCTTATTTTTTCCTAATCTATTGTATTAGGTATCTCAGCAGATCAACTATGCTAAGAGCTGCTATGAGGAACTCAAGCAACAGGTTATCATCAAGAGTGATGATGCGTTTCTCAAACTTCATCTACCAGCACCTAATGATGATTAGAGTGAATATGGAATGCTGAAAGCTTCCTCAAACTTCATCTACCATCACCTAATGATGATTAGAGTGATTATGGAATGCTCAAAGCTTCCTCAAACTTCATCTACCATCACCTAATGATGATTAGAGTGATTATGGAATGCTGAAAGCTTCCTCAAACTTCATCTACCAACGTAATGATGATTAGAATGATTATGGAATGCTGAAAGCTTCCTCAAACTTCATCTACCAACGTAATGATGATTAGAATGATTATGGAATGCTCAAAGCTTCCTCAAACTTCATCTACCATCAGCTAATGATGATTAGAGTGATTATGGAATGCTCAAAGCTTCCTCAAACTTCATCTACCATCACCTAATGATGATTTTAGAATGATTATGGAATGCTCAAAGCTTCCTCAAACTTCATCGACCATCAGCTAATGATGATAAAAATGATTATGGAATGCTCAAAACTTCCTCAAACTTCATCTACCATCAGCTAACGATGCCTGGTATCACAGGCCTAATTCATTCCCCATAGACTCATGTGTTAATTTGGCACTTTAAAAATTCATAAAAAATAAGGATGAAATTCGGGGGTCGAATGTTTACTACCAGTGGATAGGATATATATCTGGCAATCCATATCTGATCAGAAAAGGGTCCCTCGACCGGCTCATTTTAAAAATAAATTGGCGTGTTTGAAGACACCTTCGGGGGGAGCAGATTCATCACCTCAAACAGCAAAATAGCCCTAATCCTTCCGCCAGTGAAAATATAGTCCAAAATTGTTGATATTTCTTCCCAATTTGGGAAAAGTAAGTTCAGTAATTACAAAAATAGAATCAGTGTTAGATGGACAATCATATGCATACACTTTGTCAATCAGCCATATCAAAAAAACAAAAAAAAATGGGTTGGCTCGAATGAATACCTATGGCCTGCCACTAGTGATTAGGCCTGTGTAAGCCTGACTAGAATGATTATGGAGTGCTGAAAGCTTGCTGGGAAAGTTTGAAAAATATAAAAGCAGTTTTGGCCAGCACCGGTCGCGTTAGATCGCCTGTTCCAACTGATTGCCTTGATGATGACAAATATGTATCAATGTACTGTAGAATTATTATGTTGTAAAGATTAGTGCAATCATTGTTTAGGGAGATACTAGTTGGTGATGATCTGACTCAGAGCCAAGACCAGACCTGATGAATAGACAAGGCAGGGCACTTTGTAAATACACCAACCAGATTAACACCACTAAGTTGTAGGGAAAGCATCTCTGTAATAAAGCTGCAGTAATTTTGGCTTCAATTATCAAAGTAACCAAGAGTTAAGAACAGTAGTATAATATACAAATAATGCACATATGCGCATGCATGCAGGGCCAAATACTAGTAATGAACGATGTGTGAGAAGAGCCAATGGATATACCGCACTGAGGTCCGCAGGACCGAGTGTGGTATATCCATTTGGCGAGTCAAGCGCAGAGTTAATTATTTAGGTCCTCTATGCACAAGAATTTGTGCATTGTTTTTCTTATACAACCCCCCATGTTACTGAGTTTGCCAAAATGCTATATTTGATCGAAATTGTATATAATTCCAGACCTCGCACTATAGTGGTAACTGCAGGGGGATTTGAATCCCAAACCTGTCATTCGCAGGATTTACGATCAAGATTTGACATCGAAAGACTACACATCATCGTCAGTGTGTGATCGTAAAGATAGTAAAAAAAAACATTTAAATGTTAAAAAATATGAATTGTGTGTAACTTTGTGAACTGGGTGCATATTTAATTTGGTTTGTTGTTTCATACAGAATTTTGCTGTTTTCACAAAGTTTCCCTTTCGATGCCCACATGCAGTACCATTTGATTATGCATGCTGATTTACATTTTTTTAAATATGCTATTTACAATGCTTATGTAAAAATTAAATCATTGCAAGTGTGAACATTTTTTGGTGAATTATGGAAATTCAAATATGAATGTGATGCTTTTAATGAGGAAAAGCAAATAGAATATTGTGAACATGAGGGAATTGATGAAAACGCATAACAACATGAAAGTGAGCCAATCTGTGAAACCAATGGAGAGATATACATGTATAAAACTTGCTTGGCAATGTAGGTGCATGATATATATTATTATTACCCTGTACAGAGCTGTTCATGATCTGTATATGAGGTATGTGGAAGAGTCGTGGTGTAGTGGTTCTGACTCTTGCCTTGTGAACAGGGGCCTAGTGTCCTTTGGCAAGGCGTTAATCCACACTTTGCCACTCTTGACCCAGGTGCTAAATGGGTACGCGGTATAGTAGGTTAGATTTTGCCAGTGCCATAATGTGGCTGCGATGAATGCAAGGAATGCTCCCCAGGGAGTGGAAATTGTGCACTTTTCGTGCGGGATTGCAATGAATCCAATGACCGGGGTAGTGATATGCTGTAAAGCACTTTGGGCCATTCTGGGAAAAGCGCTTCATAAAAATTGGCTATCATTATTATTATTATTATGTATTTAGCATAAAGTTTGCTTGAATAGTCATGTATAATAATAAGTACATGTCCTGTATATCTGAACTTCAAATATTATTTTTTAGAGAAACTGGATTTATTTTTGTAGAAATCAATGTTTGTGTACACGATTTATGAAACTAAAATTTTACATTTTTTTCAGGTTATGTACTCAAAAGCTTATTTTGCAAACCTAATGTATGCTGATAATTTGATGAAGGCATGAGTCATGAAGTTTTGATGTAAAGTCCTGCTTGTTCAAATATTTTATGCTTGTTTAAGTTATATGAAGTTTTTTAATTTGAAGATATCTAATTTAGAGTTCATTAATAAGATTCTGGTTTCATTTACACACAATGTTTCAGTAATTCATCTGAAAACTTAGCTCATAAGTAAACATTTTATCCCTTGACTCTGAATGTCAAGAAAATATGATTTAGTGGCATTTCAATGTATTTGTTATGATGGTACTCATTTAGGGATTAAAAGAGATTAAAAGTTGAAACAATTCTGATAAGAATTTGGAAGAAGGTGGAGAAAAAATCATATTTACACCTTTTGAGGATGTACCTAGAAAAAAAAAATCTTTCTCTTTTTTGTTGATGTTGACTGATTTCATCTTTAAAAGTTGAACCAATTATTGTGATTTTCAAAGGATAGACAAAGTTGAAAATCAGAAGTACACCTCAGGAGGACTTTTATTTTAAAGGGGAAGTTCACCCTGAAGAAAACTTTGTTGCAAAAAGAGCAGAAAAAATAGTAAAAAATATTAGTGAAGGTTTGAGGAAACTCCGTTAAAGAGTAAGAAAGTTATTAGAGTTCAAAGTTTTGCATTTATGACGTCATAAACGAGCAGCTGCCCCATGTGTTATGTAATATAAAATGCATGAATTTCAAATTTTGCATGGTTCCTGATGACTTAATTTTCTTTTCTATTCATGATCGGGTGTGAAATTATTTGTCTATTGATATACAAAAGGTACAGCGAAAACCATTATCAATTTTCTGAGAAAATGACATTTCATTGATTTTTTACCATTTGCTATGTAGGAATGCTGCTCGCATATGACGTCACAAATCAAATAATTGAAATTCTAATAACTTTTTAATTATTTGATGATTTTTTCTCAAACCTTCGGCAATATTTTTTATTATTTTTTTTGCTATTTTTACAATAAAGTTTTTGTCAGGGTGAACTTCCCCTTTAATCAGTTGTCTTTGTTTTATTTGTTCAACATTATAAATCAAGCTTTTGGTGTTTAGTTCAGTGTATTAGCTGAAAGGAGGAATGGGGTGAAAAGGAATTTGTCTCAAGGTAGATCTTAAAGGATTTATTAGAAACTATATGATTTATTATATTTGATTAAAGCATAAAAAGTAATCAGATCCTTTAACCTAGATGTATATCACTGAGTAAGTCATTTCCATATCTCATAATGTTTTAACTTTTTATTACATCATCGTATTTGTTCAATTAGAACTTTAAATTTTCTTTATCAGGTTTCTGATCTACAAGATAATATTCCTTTGAATGTGATAAAGACATTGTTTCCTTTGAATTAAATACAGCTTGAAAGAATTTGAATCATTTTAAATTAATGAGTTCGGCAATGTCGCACCCAAGAGTTCCCTCGTTGTACAGTTCAGTCAAGTTTTCAAGTGCAATTTTGGAGAAACTTTTTTCTTGCAAGCTTACTTCTTCCCTATGCTTATTGTTTGCTGTTTGCATTCTAGAGCAAGTATTTGTATAATTTTACATAGCCAAAATTGTGTGTCTTTTTTTCATAATTTTACATCAGAGCAATCAAATTTATGATTTTTGTAACTCATTGTATATGACATTCTTTGTTATTTTTAGTGTAAAACTTTTCTATTTAGCTGCCAATTACATGTTCTGTATATGTTGTGTTTCAGAAAATATGTAGAATATATTGATATGTTCAATTATTTTCATAATTTGTAGAAGTAGAGGGGTTTTATATTTAATTGCTCATTAAAAATCATATGACACATGAATAGTGCAAACTTGCATGATTTTGATTATACAAGTGTGTCTTAGCCTTACGGTTCAATTTATTTTGCGTATTGGGCAGCATTTTACTGTTTTGATTGTTAGAACCTTGGAATGTGAGATACTCTCTTTAACTAGACATTTTTATGCTCTTTTCAGTATAGTAGATGGAGAAAGAGACAACATTATCTGTTAACTTTGCCAACTGTCCTGATTTTCAACTTTCAAAATGGACAAAAATCAGGATGTCCTGATTTCTAGATATCATGTTAGATTTTATATTTATCTTCAGTTTTGATTGTTTGAACCTTGGAATGTGAGATGCTCTCTTTAACAAGACATTTTGCAGCAATGTTATGCCCTTTTTAGTATAGTAGATGACATAAGAGAGAAGATATCAGTTAACTTTGCCAACTGTCCTGATTTCATGAGGACTGTCCAGATTTTCAACTTTCAAAATGGTCAAAAATCAAGACGTCCAGATTTCTAAATTTCATGTGAGAAAAAAAATGTGGGAAAATTCGCCGTAGACTCGTTTATGACCCAATCCTCTAAACATCTCAAATAGCCCAGTGTTTTTAGGGTTAAAGTTGCCAAAATCCAAGGGCTTCAGGGGAATGTCTTCTTGACCCATGCCTGGGGCTTTTCCCCTGGACCCGGCAGGGCCATAGTCGGCCCCTGGACCCCTGGTTACTCACATTTTGCATTGCTAAATGTTGACAGCCATGCTTTGTGTTCTATGAAGTTTAAACGAGTGAGATTTAAACCTCAATGAGTATATTGAACTACATGTAATCCATGAATTCACATTTTTTTTCTCATCCGTGCATTAATAAACATCTACTTTTATTGTAGGGAAGGTGAAAGCATTTGCATAGAGTTTAAAATTCCTTCATTATTTAGGACTTGTATCATTGTGAAAAAGGCTCATTGCAAATGAATATGATTTTTTTTAGGATTGTCTTCTCTCAAGCACACTCACATCAAACTCTGTGTGACATATTCCACAGAGCTAATCTTTATCTGGCAAGATTATCTATAATTAAAATGGATTACTAGTATGTGCACACAAATGCTGAAAATAATCCTCTGTATGGTATGATCATTATATTATGTCAAATTTTACATAAAAATGTTGTGTTTTGTTTTAATTTGAGTCGACTTGAATCAAATATTCAAAATGTTTCAAGGTTTCAAGTTCATGTGAACTTACTATTTTTTGTACTTTTCCCTCAGTTTCTGTAAATGTATATATGAATCCTGAATTCATATTTTGTAGGTGAGGTGGTTAATATTGTCACAGAAATTGTGCTCTATCATGTTATCTGATTCATACCTAAAGTGTGTGGTAAATGCAGTTGGTCCATTGTTTATGTACCATCCTCATTACAATGCAAATATTTGATTATACTGTAGCTATCAGCATTATATTACTCTTCATAACTTGATAATGCTGTTTAACTCATTTTTTGTTCACTTTGAATTTAACACTATGCTACACAGATGTATGGTATGGAAGGTTTCTTTATCATCCTTACAAATTAAAAATTGTTGAATGAGAAATTATTTTTGTTTAAAGAGATGGATACACTAAATGGAATTATATATTATTTGTCGTCATTTATGCAGGTGTCTTAATGTGCGACTGATTTGTTAAATAAGAATTTGTGAACTTTAAGTAAACTGTCAATATTATCATTTTATATGTTTTAATGTTTTAGGTAATTGATATTGAATGTCAACTGATTTATTTGTATAATAATTGAATATGTACATAATGTATGATAGAACTTAATTAAAGGCTTATGCGTTATTGATCATCATAGTAGCTGCAGTCCTTCTCTTATCTTCTTGTGTTGGTTTGGTTTGGGATATTCATGTTAGAAAAACAATGAAATTTTTTAAAAATTGCTTGATTCGAAAAATAACGGATCACCAAATTGTTTTATAGTCACTTGAAATCAGATTGAGTCCATGGTTTTATGATGCAGCAAAACCAAGTTTTATTTTTTTATTAGGAGGAAAAAGTTTTTTTTTTCATTTCAAGTGATATGTAATAAAATATTAAAAAGGCGAATGCTAAATATTTGGCTCCTTCATTTGCACCTAACATATTTTGTGCAGTATAGTATCATTTGGTGAAATAGAGCAAGACTTAAAGATGTATAATACATACTTTAAGATTCTTGTTTTGTTTTCAATTTGAAGTTTATACACAAATTCGCTTGTTTGTTTTTCTCTTTTTATTCAAATCGACTTGTTTTATGACGATTCTTGTCCCTGATTTACGGAAATACCAAGCGATATCTATATTCATTTCCTGTTCATTAACTGTCGTAGTCTTTGATGGATTTTATTAAAACATTTTTTTTCTAATTTTCTGTTTTTTATCAAAACTTATCAGGATGAACTTCCCCTTTAGGACAAATTGCATAAAAACGAGTCTACCACAGGAAAGTTGTAAAAACAAAACAAAATGGATTTTATGAAAAGGTATTGCAATACTTCAATAATTGCCCCTATAAGAGCGAACCCTGGAGAATATTTCTGAAAAGAATATTTTTCAAGATGATTTTTGGTTTGTGTAATATTTGTGGTGTTGTTTTTCCAATCACTGCACAAAGTATTATGTTGAGTATAAAATAACGTATTTCTTTTTTCAGTAATTCACAAACGAATTTATCAACAGAAAGGTAAAATTTAGATTGAGCGCTCAACCGACAATAAATCTGCGGGGAAAAATTGGAAATGTGGGATTCATTAAAGTTTATTTGGGGGGAAAACGGGTCCAACGAAGCGACAAATGTACCAAGATGTTGACGAGTATTGATAAGATCCACTTGATAAATGACAGAGCATGTATCATTCTATTTTCGATTCACTCGCTTGTATATTATTTCAGGAATTTTTAATGAGTTATCCGAGCGAGAATCTTTTGGCTGTAAAATGCTTTCATGATTCATTGTAAAAAACATCAAAGAAAACCTAATTAAAACCTCGTCGCTTTAGTTACGATATCTTTTCTCTTGCAAAGCATTTTCAGATTTATTGTTATTCTATCCCTGCTGTAAGTGTGTTTATGAAGGTGTTCGCGTGAGAGTGTGGGGTAAATGCGTGTGTTTTGGTGTGAGGGTGTGTGTGTGTGTGTAATGAAGGTGTTCGCGTGTGGGGTCGAGGGTGTGAGCTAATGCGTGCATTTGTTTGTGAGGGTGTGTTTTTTCATGAATGTGGATGCGTGAGGATGGGAATACATGAGTGTACTTGATTATGAGTGTGTTTACGAAGTTATCATAACTTCGTAAACACACTCATAATCAAGTACACGTGTTGACGTATGTCGTCTTTGAATGAGTCCTAATCATATTATTGTGTTTGCTTATGCACATAATATGGAATGTCATGAATTAAAACAAACTTTACGGATAATTTTGTCAAAACATCTGCTA